>NW_026516346.1:0-99138 GCF_025602895.1 Polychytrium aggregatum
AGGGCAGGCGGGCTCAGTGGGGAGCCAGGCGAGACAAGATAACTCAGGCAGCAGGCCAGAGCAGACAGAAAACGCTTGCGAAGGCAGGAGGGCTCGGCGGGGAGCCAGGCGGGACGGGCGAGCTCGGGCAGCAAGCCAGAGCAGACAGGAATCTAGAGGTCGGGGATATGTTAGACCGATGCTACCATATGATGTAGACATACCTCTTTTATTTCCGTTGCCCCCTCCATCGAGGCGGGGCGAGCAGCCGCCTTTTATGCCTGGTGGTGGGGGCCGTTGGCGCGTGTTGGGTCACACAACAGCGCGCACCCATTTCCATATCCATTACTTCGACACCCTACATCATGTGACTTCAACCTTAGTTCGACCACGTCGCTATCCCTGTGCTCATTGTCCATTACATCCATGACAGCTCCTTGGCGCTGGCTAAGCCCCATCGGGATGCCTTCCGGGTCGCCCCGGAGCTCCCTGTCCGCGTGCCCGTTACATTCACCTTGGTCAAGAAAATTCGGAGGTGACGGCGGTTACCATCGAACGGGTCAGGGAGTCGGACGATTGGATCCGACATGGAAGAGGATTCTGATGTAACGAACGGGCGAGGAGGAGAGTCTAATCCAGCTGTCGAGGTAACAGGAGGACGGGCAACTGTCAAGACTGGACAACGGGGCAAGCAGGGAAGTGCGCAAGAGTCCTAATGCAAGACTCGAACGTAGGGAGAGGAGCGGGGACTGGACTGGGACACAGAGTGTCAAGTGTGAAGCCAAAGTTTTATTCTAGATCCAAGGCTTAGGATACTAAAAATACAAAGTGGCAAGACGAAGGCAAAAGACAGAGGCTGGTCGGAGGGCTATTTATGCGAGCGCCAAGGATCGACGCTGCAGAGCGAGGGGGCAGGAGCGAAGCAGCGGCGGGGAGGGCGAAGCAGCGAGCGAAGCAGGTGGCGGCCGTGACTCGGGATCCGTGAGTCAGCGGGCGTCAGTGGCGGCGGCATGGCGGCGCCAAGGCGTCAGGCGGCGTCGAGGCGGCGTCGTGGGCGTAACCCATGACCAACAGCAAGGAAGCGGGAACGGAACACAGACAGCGCGCGTGCTGGCGGTAAGACAACAAGGCAGCACAGCGCGGGAAACAAACAAACAGAAGGAAGGGAAAGCACTAAGGCAGGCAAACAGAAAGGAAAGGGCAAGGGTAAAGGAAGGAAGAGGGCAAAGGCTGAGGGTGTTCATGACACTACCCCCCTCTCAAGGCCCGAGCCCCGAGAGGGCCAGGCTTCGAGGGATGAGAGGAGTGGTAGGCAGCGACAGGCTCCGGACAATGTGCAAGATTGCTGGCGGGCTCCCAGGTGCAATCCATCACCGTGTAGCCACGCCAGTGCACAAGATACTGGAGCTTACCTCGGAACAGCCTGGAGTCCAGGATCTGTTCGACTTCCCATTCGTCGTGGCCGTCGACTTGGATGGGTGGAGGGGGCGGGATCGTTCGACCTGGGATCTTGTCGTCGGCGGCGGCCTCGAGAAGGGAGACGTGGAAGACAGGATGAATGCGCATGGACGAGGGCAAGTCCAACTTGAAAGCGCGGGAACCGACTTGAGCGACGATCTTGAACGGCCCAAGCTTGGTGTGGTCGAGCTCGGCCGTGGGTCGCTGGGTCTTGATGTTCTTGGCGGAGAGCCAGACTCGGTCTCCAACCTTGAACGGAGGGGAAGGTGAGTGGCCGGGGTCGTCGAACTTGGCTTGGGAGTCCTGGGCGAGGGCGATGTTGAACTTGAGTTCATCGTGGAGGGAGTGAATGGCTCGGGCTTGATCGTCGGCGACGGAGGCATTCTTGGTGGTGCGGGGAAGGGCGACGGAGAAAACGAGGGTGGTAGCCGGTGTAGGCAAAGAAGGGAGAGCAGCCGAGGGTTGCTTGAGAGGTGTTGTTGTAGGTGAACTCGGCGTGGGGGAGAAGCTGAGCCCAGTCGTCTTGCTGGAAGTTGATGAAGCAGCGGAGGTACTGCTCGAGGATGGCGTTGACCCGCTCGGTCTGGCCGTCGGTCTGCGGATGGAACGCAGTCGACATCTTGTGCTTGATCTTGAGGCGGGTCAGGACGGCTTGGAAGAACTTGGAGGCAAAGGTAGATCCTCGGTCTGAGACGATATCGTCTGGAAGACCGTGCTTGGTGAAGACGTGCTCGACAAACATCCGAGCAGTGTCTTCGGCGTTGGCCTCGTTGCTTGACGGGACGAAGTGGGCCATCTTGGTGAAGCGGTCGACAAACACACAGATGGCTGTGTGTCCGGAGGATTCGGGGAGCTGGGTGATGAAGTCGACCGAAACAGAAGACCAAGGGCGATCGGGAACAGGGAGCGAGGCAAGGAGTCCGTAGGGCTTGTGACGGGAGTGCTTGTTCCGCTGGCAGGTGTCGCATCCGGAGACATACTCCTTGATGTAACGACGCATGGTCGGCCAGTGGAAGGTCCGGGAGACGAGCTCAAAGGTCTTGGCGACGCCGAAGTGGCCGGCAGTCGGCGAGTCGTGGCACTCGACGAGGATCTTGCGCTTGAGCTCGGGGACATCGGGGACGCAGACGAGACCTTCAAAGAGCAGAAGGTCGTTGTCGACGGAGTAGCCGGGACAGGAGGCAGGGTTCTTGAGGACTTGGGACAGGATCGGACCAAAGGTAGAGTCCTTCTTGAGGCTTGACTTGATGAGGGCGGCGATATCCTCGGACTCGGGGGCAACGGGAACGGCTCGGAGGGCGGAAACGAAGAGTTTTGGTGGCAGCAGGGTCTGGGTGTTCGGGGAGCTACGGGAGTCACCCCCCTCCTTAGGGAACTTGTCCTTGCGGGAGAGGGCGTCGGCGGCATTGTTGAGGGTTCCGGGTCGATACCTGATGACGAAGTTGTAGTCGCCAAGGATCTCGGACCAACGGACTTGGCGACGGCTGAGGTTGCGGGAGGTCTGGAAGTATTCGAGGTTCTTGTGGTCGGTGACGACCTCGGTGGCTTGGGAAGAAAACTCGAGGTAGTGTCTCCATTGCTTGAAGGCTGCGACGATGGCGAGAAGTTCCTTATCATAGATTTGATAATTCATTTCCGCATCGAGCAGCTTCCGGGAGTAGAAAGCCACGGGGTGCAGGAGGCCTTCGTCGTCGCGCTGACTGAGAACAGCGCCAAGAGCATAGTCAGATGCGTCGGCTTCGATGACGCACTGACGCTCGGGGTCGAAGTGGCGAAGGACAGGACCGGTGCTCAGGCATTCCTTAAGCTTCAGGAATGACGTTTGAGCCGAGGGAGACCAGGAGAACTTGATGTCCTTCTTCAGGAGGTCCGTCAGCGGGGTGGCGATCTTGGAGTAATCCTTGACGAACCGACGGTAGAAGTTCGCCAGGCCGAGGAAGACTTGGATGTCGTGGGCAGATCGGGGGATCTCCCACTCCTGGATGGCCTTGACCTTGTCGGGATCCATGGAGATTCCATCGGGCGAGATGATGAACCCGAGGAAGGCGACGGAGGACTGGTCGAACTCACACTTTTCAAGCTTAAGTGAGAGTCCGGCGTCTTGGAGCTTGGTCAGGACTTTCTTGACATGAGCGTCGTGCTCGGCAGGATCGGAGGAGTAGATCAGGATGTCGTCCAGGTAGACGACCACGAACTGGTCAAGGTATTCTCGGAGGACATCGTTGACGAAGGCTTGGAACGAGGCAGGAGCGTTGGTCAAGCCGAACGGCATGACGTTGTACTCGAAGTGGCCGTAGCGGCAGCGGAAGGCCGTCTTCCACTCTTCACCTTCAGCGATGCGCAAGAGATTGTATGCGCCTCGCATGTCGAGCTTGGTGAAGATCTTGGCCTTGCCGAGGTTGTCGAACGTCTCGGCAATCAGGGGCAAGGGACAACGGTTCGGCACGGTGATCTTGTTCAGGGCCCGGTAGTCGACGCAGAGACGGAGGGAGCCATCCTTCTTCTTGACGAACAGGACTGGGGCACCGGCAGGGGACTCGGAACGGCGGATGAAACCCTTGGACAAGTTCTCTTGGATGTAGGTGTGGAGGGCGTCCATCTCCGGCTTGGAGAGGTTGTAGACGGGCCCAAACGACGGAGACGCACCTTCGACCAACGGGATCGTGTGGTCGTAAGGGCGGTGCTGGGGGAGCTTGTCGGCCTCGGACTTGGAAAACACCTTGGCAAAGGACGAGTACTTGGAGGGGACAGAAGGCTCGGCCTTGGGCTTGGCTCCAGCGTCGACGGAGCAGAGGGACAGGACTCGGGCGGCATCCAAGAGGAACACTTCCAGGCCTTCCTTCTGGACGGCGTGCTGGAAGGGGATGCTGCCGATCAGGCTGACGCTGGGCAGGGACTGGGTCTTGGTCTTGGTCTTTGGGACGGCAGGAGGCAAGGCAGGACTGGGCTTGGGCACGGCAGGAGGCAAGGCAGGGAGGATCTCGGGCTCGGCTGGGGACTCGGCTGGGGACTCGGCAGGAACAATCTTGGACTCGGGCAGGGACACGGCAGGCTCGGCGGGGACCTCAGCAGGAGACTCGGCAGGCGGCTCGGCAGGGCTGGACCTAGAGGACTGTGGCTCGGGAGAGAACGGGGAGGCCAAACTGTGGATAGAGGTGCAAGGCAAGAAAATAGAGTCATGGTGCCAGTCAAAGTAGGGTTTGTGTTTCTTGATCCAATCCATACCCAAGATGATCGGGTATGAAGCCAAGGGAATCAGCGCGAACGAGATTTGTTCATAGTGGCTGATGCCTGTGATCATAGAAACACAAACTCCAAGACTAGACTCCATCGAAGAACCATCGGCAAGAGTGATGACGAAAGAAGTTTCAAAGGTGGGGAGAGCGTGGGTTGCGGCGAATCCAGTGTCCATAAACGAAGTAACCGCGCCGGTATCGATCATGGCGGTTGCCCGTATGGACTCTGGACCGCACAGCAGAGTCACAGCGAGGGAGGGCTGACGTTGGATGTCAGGCTCGGGAGGCGAAGACGAAGAAGCAAGAGCGGTGGAAGCGGTGGCAATGGTGACGGGGGCAAGATGGCAAAAGGCAGAAGAGTGATTTACCGTGGAGACATTTACAGGAGGAAGATTTATGACATGATTGACGCCTAGGAAAGCTCCTCCGACCTTTTCTAGGCAGAGAAGTTTTCCTGGTCGTCAAGTTTATTCACCTCAACAGCAGCCAAAGAAGCATCGATGGCAGCCAAGCGGGAGGAGGTCTTATTGGGGCAGCGAAGGGCAATGTGCCCTTCCTGCTTGCAATAAATGCAGCGGTTGGCAGCACGGAGGGCGGCCTTGTCCTCGGCGGTCAGCCTGCGAGCGGAAGCCTGGCTGAGGTCCATGGGCTGGGGAACGTTGAAGGCTTGAGCGGGGCGAGGAGGAGGAGCAGGAGCGAAGGGACGAGGAGCCGGACGGAAAGGGAGAGGAGCCGGACGAGCAGGAGCAGGAGCAGGAGCGGAGCGGTGGTTGGGACGGCGGGAACGTTGGTCCTCCTGGCGGTTGTCGATGGCGATCGCCGCTTGCATGAGATCTTCGAGGTTGTCGAAGGAGCGGCGGGAGAGTTCGTCTTGAACCGAGGGCTTGAGTCCACTCTCGAAGTGGAACATGAGAGGGTCTTGGGACCAAGTGACGAGGTGGACGGCTTGGCGGCGGTACTCGGCGGCATAGGCGGCGGCGGAGGTGACTTGGTAAAGCCTGACCATCTCGCGAGCAGCGGCGATGGTGGGCTGGACCTGGCCAAAGGCAGCACGGAGCCACTCGGAGAAACCGGCAAAGTCACGGATGGCAGGGGGAGAGCACTCGGGGTCTCTCTCCAACTGATCGATGTACGGCTGCATGTAGTCTGCAGCAGTACCATCGAGATAGGATAAGGCGTAAAACACCTTATCCCTTTCAGTCTGGAAGAGGGGAGGGTTGGACACGAAGGCCAGTCTGCAATGCGAGAGGAAGGCATTGCAGCGGCTCGGGTCCTTACCAGAGAAGCGATCAGGGGGACCTATCTGCCTGGTGGCAGAGTTGCGACCAGCAGGGTTGTCCTCGGGGTCTTGGGCAGGATCATCGACGTCGTCAGGAACGCCGAGGTAGGGGCGACCTGCACGACGGATCGGGGCGGGAGCGGGAGCAGGAGGAGGTAGCTGGGCCTGGTAGCTGCGGAGGGCCTCCTGGACACTGGCGGCGACAACTTGGCGGACATCCTCTTCACGGCGAGCCAGGACCTGGTCCATACGATCGGTGATGCGGTTGAGCGCATCATCCTGATCGTGGAGGAACTTGGAAAAGTCCTGGAGAGAACGGGCGTTCTCGGCGGACTGGATAATGACCGCACGGATGGCCTGGAGCTCGGGCTCGGAAAGGCCCGAAGGGGAAGCCATTGGTAAAAGATATAGCGAAGAGGACGGGGCAAAGGCAGGGCAAGTGGGGGGTTGTTGAAGGTCTTGCCAAGTGTCAAGACTGGACAACGGGGCAAGCAGGGAAGTGCGCAAGAGTCCTAATGCAAGACTCGAACGTAGGGAGAGGAGCGGGGACTGGACTGGGACACAGAGTGTCAAGTGTGAAGCCAAAGTTTTATTCTAGATCCAAGGCTTAGGATACTAAAAATACAAAGTGGCAAGACGAAGGCAAAAGACAGAGGCTGGTCGGAGGGCTATTTATGCGAGCGCCAAGGATCGACGCTGCAGAGCGAGGGGGCAGGAGCGAAGCAGCGGCGGGGAGGGCGAAGCAGCGAGCGGAGCAGGTGGCGGCCGTGACTCGGGATCCGTGAGTCAGCGGGCGTCAGTGGCGGCGGCATGGCGGCGCCAAGGCGTCAGGCGGCGTCGAGGCGGCGTCGTGGGCGTAACCCATGACCAACAGCAAGGAAGCGGGAACGGAACACAGACAGCGCGCGTGCTGGCGGTAAGACAACAAGGCAGCACAGCGCGGGAAACAAACAAACAGAAGGAAGGGAAAGCACTAAGGCAGGCAAACAGAAAGGAAAGGGCAAGGGTAAAGGAAGGAAGAGGGCAAAGGCTGAGGGTGTTCATGACAGCAACGGGGAAACGGGGCAACGGACAGCGGGACAACGAGGCAAGGATGACGGCAAGTTGTATTGACGGACGGACGGGGAAATACAAAAGAATCCTCTTGCCGGGCCTCTCGTTTGGGCGTTAGCCCAACTTTTATATGGCCCGGCAAGCGGTCAGGACTACGTGGCGCAAGCGTTTGGGTGGGTAAGCTGGGGATCATGTGGCGGCGCGTGCTGGCCGTCACAGGCGCCTGCCGTTCCTCCCGACCACGTCTCGCATCCCTGACATATAAGGTTGGGGCAACGTATGCAAGATGAACAAGAGATGGGGGCGGTCAGGCAGGTCATGAGTCACCGGTGGGGGACACATGACCGGCAGCCGAATTGCAACCAATCGCAGCAAAGCGCGTGCACAAACAAACCGGCGCGTGCGAAGAAGACAAAGGAAGCGGAGCAGCGCGGGAAAACGGAAGTGCGGATTGAGTGGGAAAGACAAGCAAAAGGCAGAAGATTGGAGGGGAACTGCAAGCTACACACAAACAAACAGAAAGGCAAAAGAACATCCAAGTGTGCAGTCAAAGTGGAGAACAGACAGGAGCTATCCCTAACAATAGCCCTGCATGTCCGAGCCAATGTTGAACACCAGTTCGAACAAAACATGTTCTTTGGTGTTCGGGGCTAAAAGCTATTAAAGCTCATACCAAGCACTTGGTCTTCGTCCTTGCGCTGGTTCACTCCTCACATACAGTCACATTGACAGTCATCGACCCTTTTGCATTATTCACCAGATTAATTCATTCATTTACTTTTATTTGATCACAGCGTAGCTTATCCTGTGGCTGAGCTTGATGACCTGATAGATTAGATGGTCCAAGTATTAACAGAGGAGCTCAGTGGCTGGAGGGAAAGCACACCCAGTAAACTCTCTTATCACCCTTCTGAATATAAGATCATCACTCCCTCGTACGCTGTCCTTTGCTCCCTCCCCTTGCTCCTTGTTCTTGCCTTCGTTCCGATTCCCTCGCCCTGTCCGTGTCGTCCAGAGCCCGCCCAGTTTGCTGACGCTTGTTTCCCACACCCTGTTCCTAACTAGGTACAGCGATGTCGCCAGCTGGTCTCGGCCAAGCATGTCAGGGATGCGAGACGTGGTCGGGAGGAACGGCAGGCGCCTGTGATGACCAGCATCACAACGGACCAATGAGATTGTCCCGCATGCTCTCGCCCTCCGCACCAATCATGAGTCCCCACGTGTTTGTTTGCCCCCATGCATGAGCACGCGCCGTTGCCACCCGCGTCTACTGGTTTCCTGCCTCCCCCACCGCTCGGCACATGTCCCCGGGCTGTGCCAAGCCTCTCTCGCTTGCACACCAGCCACTCTCGCACCCCCTTCTCGCTTCTCTGTGATGCTCCACCCTTCTCGCCCACTTTTGCCCCTCGACCTTCTCCCGGTCTATAAATAGCCCTGCATGTCTGAGCCTATGTTGAACACCAGTTCGAACAAAACTTGTTCTTTGGTGTTCGGGGCTAAAAGCTAATAAAGCTCATACCAAGCACTTGGTCTTCGTCCTTGCGCTTGTTCACTCCTTACACTTTGTTCGAACTCTCTTCTACTGATACCACCTGCTTGGTATCTTCCGCTCCTAGCCCCGCCCCTTTCCTAGTCCTGTCCGAACCTCAAGCACACTTGTGTCTGAGCCCTCTTCGCTCTCCTGTTCTTGAACCTCCTCGCTTTTTTTTTTTTTCCCAGTCCCAGTCCCAGTCCCGCCATGGATCCTGCCCTCGTGGACCGCCTCCGTGCCTTGGAGGCCGAGCTCGCCGAGCTCCGGACAGCTCGCGATGCTCCTGCCGCTGGGTACAGCGTGCAGATGCCGGACCGTTACGACGGTAACCGGCAAGGGTTCCGGGCATTCGTAAATCAGTGCAAACTGTATATACGAATGCAGCCCCACCGGTTCCCTGCTGACCCGATTAAGGTCGGATTCGTCATTAGTCTGCTCACTGGACCGGCTCTCCAGTGGGCGACTCCGATGCTTGAGATGGGTGATCCCCGACTCAACTCTTTTGGCGATTTCCTAGAACGCTTTTCCAAAGTGTTTGACGACCCTGATCGGGCCAGGACTGCCGAGTCAGTGATCACCACACTGTCTCAGGGCAACCGCCCGTGCGCAGTCTATGCATCCGAGTTCCTTCGTATTGCCGCCGATACGACTTGGAACGACGGTGCAAAGATCTCGTTCTTCCGACTTGGCTTGTCGGATGATGTCAGAGACGAACTTTCGCGAGTTCGCCCTCTGCCACGAGATCTGGAGGAGTACATCGAGCTTTGTAACGAGCTCGATGCACGAATCCGCGAGCGCCGTCAAGAGCGCCGAAGCACGCCTGCCCGCTACCGGTCTTCCCAGTTCGCCTTTGGTTCCGCCTCCGCTGCCGTTCCCGCCATCGCTCCCGCGCCCGTCCTCGCTCCGCCGCACCCCTCCTACATTGTTTCCGAGCCCATGCAAGTGGACTCTGCCGTCTCTGGACCCCTGACCGCCGAGGAGAAACAACGCCGCCGCCGCTTTGGACTCTGCCTGTACTGTGGCAAGAAGGGCCACTTGGTACGAAACTGCCCCGTCAAGTTTGGATCTACCAGAGCTACCGGACCGCCCCCTGGACCTCCCGGCCCGAGGATCATCCGCACCATCGTTTACGAAGATGGAGAAGTGCAAGACTTCAGTTCGGGAAACGACCAGGCCCGGTTCTAAGTGAAGGCCTTGAACCGGAGCCGTGCCCACCGCCTTCCGAAAGTGAAGACATTGGTAAGGTGCCTTTGGTAAGTACTGGGGAAGCAGTGATGTGCGGACAGCTTCGCCTTGCCTCTGGACCGGCGGACACTCTCAGCTCTGGCATAGTACCCGTGGCACCTCTGGTGTCACTGGGAACTGCACCTCATCCACAGGTGCAAATACCTGAGCTGTCCTGCCAACCCTCGGCAAAGTTAACTGTCTGTGCTAGCCGCAACCCTGGTGCCGAAGCTGGTACCGAACCAAAGTCTTGTGTTTCGTCTGTTCGTCGTTGCTCGTTGGTTGTTCCCGTCGCTGTTCGTCTTCCTTCTGGTGATTCTCTGTCGTGCGAAGGACTTGTCGATTCTGGTGCCTCTGGCAACTTTATCGACGAGGACTTTGTTGCTCGACACTCTGTCCCCACCTGCTCCAAGGCTTCGCCCTTGGCAGTGGAAGGCGTGGATGGTAAGCCGCTGTCGTCTGGCCCCATCCTCCGCGAGACTGCTCCACTCGAGGTGATTCTCGGGGACGTCTCGCAACGCCTTCGGTTCGATGTGATCAGGTCTCCACATCAACCACTTATCCTTGGCTTTCCTTGGTTGCGCACCGCCGAGCCCAAGATTGTCTGGTCTCGCGGTCTTCTTTGTCTCCCTCCTTCTGTTGATTCCGACCCCTCTCCATGCACTACTTCTCTTTCGTCTTGCTCCACTTCCTCCAATGTCACTCCCCTTCTTGATGATTCCACTCCTTTGATTGATCTAAGCTCCTCTCCTACGCTCCCACCTTCGTCTTCCCCTTCTTGTCTTGTTCCTCCCGAACCCCTTCGCTCTTCCCAAACCCCTTCTTCTGTTGTCAGTTCTCTTTCCCTCCTTGATGTACCTCCTCCTGTTGTTTGTTCTTCGGACATTGTTCAGAATAAAGTAACCGTCGAACATTATTCTGACCTTGTCCACGCCCCTCCTCTCAGCTCGGACGCTCCTCTCCGCGTCTGCAGCATTGATTACCGCTCGATGCGCGAGTCTTTGGATGCATACAGGCATGGAACGCAACCCCTGACCATCTTTCAGGTCCATGTCCTGCCCACTGACGAGCCGAGCACTGCGACTGTCGAAGTGCCTGCGGAGTACAAGGACTTCCTGTCTGTTTTCTCTAAACAGGAAGCTGACTCCTTGCCTCCGCATCGCCCTTATGACTGCCCCATTGACTTGGAGCCGGGCAAGTCGCCAAAGTTCGGGCCTCTGTACTCACTGTCCGAGCCCGAACTTCACGCTCTGCGTGACTATCTCGACGAGAATCTTGCCAAGGGATTCGTTCGTCCTTCGTCGTCCCCAGCAGGCTCACCAATCCTCTTCGTCAAGAAGAAGGACGGCTCACTTCGTCTTTGCGTTGACTACCGCGCACTGAACGGTATCACGGTAAAGAACCGTTACCCTTTACCGCTGATCGGCGAGCTGCTGGACCGACTTCGAGGCGCGAAGGTGTTCACTAAGCTGGACCTTCGTGGAGCCTACAATCTGCTGCGCATCCGCTCCGGGGACGAGTGGAAGACAGCTTTCCGTACTCGATATGGGCACTTCGAGTACTTGGTGATGCCCTTTGGGCTCACCAACGCGCCAGCGACGTTCCAGCACTTCATCAACGACGTCCTGCGCACCGAGTTGGACCAGTTCGCAATTGCGTATCTTGACGATATCTTGATCTACAGTGCTGATCCGTCGCAGCATGTAGAGCACGTCAAGCAGGTCCTCTCGAAGCTCCGAGCTGCAAAGCTGTATTGCAAGCTGGAGAAGTGCGAGTTCTCCAAAACCTCGGTCTCGTTCCTTGGTTTCATGGTCTCGCCCGAGGGCATCGGTATGGAGCGATCCAAGCTCTCTGCGATCTTGGATTGGCCCATACCGCGCAACATCTCGGATCTTCGATCCTTTGTCGGGTTTGCGAACTTCTATCGACGCTTCATCGATGGATACGCAAAGATCGCGGGGCCCATGACTCGGCTCTTCCGGAAGACGCATGGCTTCCAGTGGTCCCGCGAAGCCGATAAAGCATTCAGATCCTTGAAGGATGCCTTCGTTTCGGAGCCCGTTCTGGTGCATCCGGACCCATCCAAGCCGTTCGTCGTAGAGTCAGATGCGTCGGACTTTGCGCTTGGATGCGTGCTCTCCCAGCGGGGTGCTGATGATCGCCTTCATCCTTGCTCGTTCCATTCGCGGACACTCTCGAATGCTGAACGTAACTACAGCATATACGAGAAAGAGCTGTTGGCGATCAAGGAGGCTTTCGAGGCGTGGCGACACTACCTCGAAGGCGCCCAGCATCCCGTTGCCGTTCTGACCGATCACAAGAACTTGGAGTACCTGGCAACGGCTCGCATCCTAAACCAGCGTCATGCACGGTGGTCCCAGTTCTTGTCTCGGTTCGACATCCGCATCCAGTACCGTCCTGGTGCGAGGAACGGCAAGGCCGATGCCCTGTCTCGTCGCTCGGACTACATCCCTTCGTCGGCCTCCGTGTCGAGGGATCCGCCTCTGCTTCTCGATCCTGCCGCGGTGATACGCGTGCTCCGAAGCAGAGACGCCCGCTCTTCGGTTGCAAGTCGCAGTGACCCTGTGGATTTGCTGCAGCTCATAGCCGAAGAGCAGGCTCGGGATCCCGGTCTAGACAAATACCGTCGTGACCCGAAGTTCGTCTGGAATGGCCAGTACCTCACCTTCCAGAACAGGATTGTGGTCCCAGAGTCGTGCCGAGTTCCGGCGCTCAAGTCGTGCCATGACCCAGTCGCTGTGGGTCATCCAGGCATCCGACGGACTCTGGCTCTGGTATCGCGACAGTTTTGGTGGCAAACCTATCGGAAAGATGTCAAAGAGTACGTCTCGACGTGCGACACCTGTGCACGCTCGAAAGCTCCGCGACACAAGCCGTTTGGGTTCCTGTTGCCACTCCAGACAGCCGATCGACCCTGGGGGACACTGACCATGGACTTTATCACTGATCTGCCAAAGTCCAAGGGTCACACCTGCATCTTTGTGGTGGTATGCAGCCTCACAAAGATGGCACACTTTATGTCCTGGCGTTCACTGCCGTCGGCGGAGGAGACTGCGTCACTGTTCCTCGACAATGTCTTTCGTCTCCATGGCCTCCCCGACACAGTGGTTTCAGACCGAGGAAGTCAGTTCACCTCTCGGTTCTGGAAGGCACTCTGCACGCAGCTCGGGATCCAAACCAGTCTGTCCACGGCCTTCCATCCCCAGACCGATGGACAGACTGAGAGGGTCAACCAGGTCATCAACCAATACCTGCGCTGTTACACGTCGTATCAGCAAGATGACTGGGCCGAGCTGCTGCCGTTGGCCGAGTTCTCTTACAATAACCTCGAGAACTCGTCAACACATGCCTCGCCATTCTTGGCAACCTATGGGTTCCACCCAAGGTTCGAAGTCCCCGTTGTCGCTGGCGGCCCTGATGTTCCCTCTGCCACGGAGAGGGTTGAACATCTCCAGCGGAACCTGGCACTGTTGAAGGAGAATCTTGAGAAGGCAAAGTCTGACTACAAGCACTTCTCAGATCTCCGGAGGTCCCAGGCTCCCGACTTGCGTCCGGGCGATCAAGTCTGGGTGCTGACTCGTAACATCAGCACCACTCGCCCAAGCAAGAAGCTGGATTACCAGAGGATTGGACCATTCACCATCCTCGAGGCCGTCGGGACATTGGCTTTCCGCCTGGACTTGCCAAAGGACATAAAGGTGCACCCGGTGTTCCATGTGTCTCTTCTTGAGCCCTACAAGAAGAACTCGCTTCCGGGTCGGGTGCAAGCGCCGCCCCCTGCGGTGGTCATCGATGGGAACTTGGAGTGGGAGGTCGAAGAGATCTTAGACTCCAAGTTCGTGCGCGGAAAGCTGCACTATCTCATCGATTGGAAAGGCTACCCGGTCACCGATCGAAGTTGGGAGCCCGCCGACATTGTCTTTGCCCCAACGGTGGCCGCGGAGTACCACCGACGCTACCCAGACAAGCCTGGCCCCAGGAGAACTCAAGATGGAACACGCCGTAGTTTAAGGAGGAGATAGTGTGATGACCAGCATCACAACGGACCAATGAGATTGTCCCGCATGCTCTCGCCCTCCGCACCAATCATGAGTCCCCACGTGTTTGTTTGCCCCCATGCATGAGCACGCGCCGTTGCCACCCGCGTCTACTGGTTTCCTGCCTCCCCCACCGCTCGGCACATGTCCCCGGGCTGTGCCAAGCCTCTCTCGCTTGCACACCAGCCACTCTCGCACCCCCTTCTCGCTTCTCTGTGATGCTCCACCCTTCTCGCCCACTTTTGCCCCTCGACCTTCTCCCGGTCTATAAATAGCCCTGCATGTCTGAGCCTATGTTGAACACCAGTTCGAACAAAACTTGTTCTTTGGTGTTCGGGGCTAAAAGCTAATAAAGCTCATACCAAGCACTTGGTCTTCGTCCTTGCGCTTGTTCACTCCTTACAGCGCCAGACAGAGTAGGGCGGGCAAGACAAGGAGGGTGATGATCACTGAGCTGTATTAAGCTGATAATTCACTGGTGTCCGCCTCCAGGGGCTACTCCCCTCGGGTTCTTATACTCGTTATTCCGTGATCATTTAATATGCATTCTACGAGAACTGTGGCGTTCCCCCTGATCACCGATGCGGCGCAGTGGGGGTGGATGTGATCTCCATTGTGTCGAATCACTACCTGACGATCGTTCCCCGTCTCACCAACTGTTTCCCCGACCTGACCCCTAACATCATCTCCCCTTCTTAGGTCTTTGCAACTTCTTCGGGTATCTACGCTTGAAAGCCTCCAACAACCTGGGACAGTGACTGAGATTGCTCTCTGGTTCCCAAGTGTTATCCAAGTCGGAGTAGCCTTGCCACTTGATTAGGTACTTGAGGGTCTTCCCGAAGTATCGAGCATCCAGGATGTCTTGAACCTCGTATTCCTCTTCACCGTCAACTTCGACTGGTGCCGGTGGCGGCGGAACTCGGCCCGTGATTTGGTTAGCATGATACGGTTCAAACATGCTCACATGAAACACGGGATGTATGTGCATGGTGTCTGGTAGGTCGAGCTTAAAGGCGACTGGGTTCACCTGAGCGACAATGCGAAACGGTCCCAACTTTACGTAATCGAGCTTGGCGTTAGGACGGCGGGTCTTGATATTTCGTCGTACTAACCACACTTGTTGGCCAATTGCAAAGTTGTGGTTGATCCGTCGGCGGTTTGCGAAGCGGCTGGAATCTTGTTGGGCCTTCTTCAAGGTCTGATCGAGGAATTTGCTGATCGATTGTATTCGTTCCAGATGGGTGGCAACAGCTGGGGTGTTGTTTTCTTCGTTGTTGTTTGCCTCCATATCGCCTCGAGGATTGAATCCATAGTTGGCTTGGAAAGGAGAGACCCGAGAGCTTGCGTTCGCAGCGTTGTTGTGGGCGAATTCGGCGAACGGCAGGAACTGACTCCAATTGTCCTGTTGATAGCTTACAAAACATCGTAGGTATTGCTCAAGCGTTTGGTTGACTCTCTCAGTTTGTCCATCCGTTTGTGGGTGGTAGGCGGATGACATCTTCAACTTGATGCCGAGGCTAGAGGTCAGTGCCTTCCAAAACTGAGAACGGAATTGGGGGCCCCGATCAGAAACAATATCGTGGGGTAGACCGTGAAGGCGGAAAACGCATTCTATGAATAGCTTGACTAAACCTGCGGCATCGATGTTTTCCTTGCAGGCTGCGAAGTGTGCTTGTTTGGTTCTGCGACACACGAACACAATGATCGAGTCAAAACCCCCAGATATGGGTAGCTTGACAATGAGGTCGACGCTGACTGACGACCAAGGGGTAAGGGCCACGGGTAACGGCTCGAGGAGTCCGTATGGCTTATGACGTCCCATCTTGCTTCGTTGGCAAACTTCGCACGTCTTAACATAGTTATTGATGTAGCGTCGTATACCTGGCCAAGTAAAGTCGCGGTACACAAGATCGAAGGTCCTGTTCTGGCCTGGGTGGCCGGCGACGGGTGAATCGTGTCGTGCCTTGAGGATTTCCAACTTTCGATCCTCTGAGGTGATAAGCTCCCTATGGTTTTGCGCTCTTTGAACGGCTCTGCCCCAGCATATTTCGGGGAGCAAAATCAGGTTGCGGTTGTCGTAACCATCTTCCCCTTCAGGAGCGAAGTCGCTCCTTCTGGACAAGGCGTCCGCAATGGTGTTCAAATGGCCCGGTGTAAAACAGAGTCTGAAATCGAATTCCGAAAGGGCCTCCGCCCATCGGGCGTGCCTTTGCTTCAAGAGGCGACGAGTACGGAAAAATGTTAGGTTCTTATGGTCTGAATACACTAGTATCTTGTGAGCTCCGACAAGGTAGTGCCTCCAAAACTTGAAAGCCTCGACGATGGCAAGGAGCTCTTTATCATGAACGGTGTAGTTTCGTTCCGCGCTGTCCATCTTCCTAGAGAAAAAGGCGACAGGGTGGAGGTCCGGTAGATCGTCTGCTGGCCCTGGTTGGGACAATACGGCTCCAAGAGCGAAGTCGGAGGCATCCGTTTGCAAGATAAACGGTAGCGTCGGGTCGGGATGGCGAAGTACCGGGGCAGAGGTAACCGCCCTCTTTAGTGCGATGAAGGCTGTCTCCGCTTGGCAGTTCCAAGCAAAGGTCTGCGACCCCTTTGTGAGATCGGTGAGAGGTTTGGCTACTTCCGAGTAATGGTCGATGAATCGACGGTAGAAATTGCAGAATCCCAGAAAACTCTGGACGTCCTTGAGGCGTGCCGGGGTTTTCCAGTGGACGATTGCGTCAACCTTATCGGGTGCCATAGCGAGACCTGAGTCAGACACGATATAGCCCAGAAACTCCAAGCTTGTTTGGTGGAATTGACACTTTTCGAGTTTGGCGTACAAGCTGTTGGCGCGGAGTCGCTCCAAGACGGTACGGACGTGTTTGATGTGAGTTTCGATATCGGGTGAGAAAACTAGAATGTCGTCTAAGTAGACCACGACGAAACGGTCAAGGATATCCCTGAGGATCTCGTTCATCATGCTTTGGAAAACCGCAGGGGCATTGGTTAACCCGAAAGGCATAACCAGGTATTCGAATTGGCCGAACTTTGACCTGAACGCGGTTTTCCACTGGTCTTTAGGATTCATGCGAACGAGGTTATATGCCCCTCTTAAATCGATTTTGCTGAATATCTTGGACTGTCCCAATCGGTCCAGAAGTTCAGAGATGAATGGTAACGGGTATCGGTTCTTAATCGTCAAATCGTTGAGGTCCCTATAGTCCACACAAGGTCGAAGGGAGCCATCTTTTTTCTTGACAAAGAATATTGGGGCCCCGCACGGGGACTTGGAAGGTCGTATGAATCCTTTCTTTAGCATATCCTCGATATACTCTTCCAGTGCGTGCGATTCGCTCGGGGAGAGGTTGTAGAGTGGCTTGAATGGGGGTACAACTGACTCATCCTTCAAGGGGATATCGCAGTCGTAGGGTCGTGATTCTGGGAGCAGTTCTGCCTTGGTCTTTGAGAAGACTTCGCTCAGATCGAGGTAATCCACTGGGATATTCGACGTGGATGATACAGGCTCTGATTCGGTACCACGAGTGGTGACCTGAGCTGGTTGGGGAAACGGATGGAAATTGTGTCCCCTTGCCTCGGTATCTAGTTTCTGGGGTATTTGGCAAGAATGGGGTTGGTGGGGGATCGATATGCTAGGTGTTGGCGGTGTAAGTGTCGTGGGGAACTCTGTGGGGTTCACAAGGAGACACGATGAGGGCTCGAGTCCTTTATGGCGGTCGCGTCTATGCACTGAGGTTATATCTAAAGTTCCACAAGCCCAATGGATCGTAGGGTTGTGTTTCTGGAGCCACGGTAACCCGAGTATAACTGAAAACTCTTTCGAGTTACAGCTGAACAGGCTGAAAGAAAGGTATTCAGAATACGAAAGGGTATCAAAGGTTATAGGGAGTGGGTCTGTCTCTTCCTCAATGAGCACACGCGTTTGGTTATCGGCGAGGTAAACAGCCATTGGGTGATCGCGTTCCCGAGTTGGCACACCTTGACTTTCCGCAAGGTGGCTATCAATAAGATTGCAAGACGATCCAGAGTCCACTAAGGCGGAGAGGTGGAGGTGTGTTTTGTTTGGTAAAGTGACTGTGAGGGGTATAACGAGATTTCGGACATTGTGCACGGGTTGGCTTAATAGGCAAGCCGTGTCCGATGTGGGCCGGGTTGTAAGGTCCAGGCTTAGGCCCATTAATTGGCCCGGACCCTGAAGTTTGGGTGCTGAGTGCGCTTCTGAGGGCATGCTTTGGCTTGGTGTCCAGCTCCACCGCAGTAAAGACACAGCCCCTCCTTGAGTCGGCGATCCTTTTCTTCACGAGACAGAGGTGTCCTGGTTGTCGCCTGGACGGAGTCGACTTGCATGGGTTCGTAGCGTCCGGGGTTGTGGCCATTGGCGGGGCTGCGCGGGACCCTGGAGCTGGGTGGGACTTGGACGCGTTCCATCCGGCGTGAGAAGAGGCGTTTGTCCAGTCCGATGCAGAGCCTGGAAAGCTCGTCAAGGTTCTCGGGAATTTGGATTGTCTGTGAGAGCGAGTCCTTGATTGCATCATTCAATCCGTCATGGTAATGTTGAAGTAGGGCCACATCGTTATAGCCGGACTCCAATGCCAGCTGCTTAAACTGTGTGGTGTAGGAAACACAGGAATTTCGACCTTGTTTCAAGGTTTTGAGTCGGGCACGCGAGGTCCAAACTGCGTGCGGGTCGCCGAAGGTATCGTTCATGGCGATCCAGAGGTCCTCAATGGAGGCGGGGTGCTGACCGAGTGTTCTAAACCACGCCAGAGCCTGGCCGGTGAGGAGAGTACTGACGTACATGACTTTAATGTGGTCGTCCGGGAACCGAGACGGTTGGAGAGCTATGACATTTTCGACGTTGGCGCGGAAGTTCTTGATGTCTCGGGAGTTGCCGGAGAATTTCTCGGGGTTAGGGACCTTCGGTTCCCTAGCTTGAGCATGGAGGGGGACCAGTTGCTGAGGTTGTTGTTGGGCCATTTGGAGTTGTTGTTGGAATTGCTGCTGGAGGTGCAGGAGGGCCTGCTGCTGCTGCTGGCACTGAGCAGTCAGAGCAGCTACCTGTTCTAGGAGTGCCTGGTTCTGGTCCGCCATACCTTGAGTGAATTATGTTGTCAGGGATGCGAGACGTGGTCGGGAGGAACGGCAGGCGCCAGACAGAGTAGGGCGGGCAAGACAAGGAGGGTGATGATCACTGAGCTGTATTAAGCTGATAATTCACTGGTGTCCGCCTCCAGGGGCTACTCCCCTCGGGTTCTTATACTCGTTATTCCGTGATCATTTAATATGCATTCTACGAGAACTGTGGCGTTCCCCCTGATCACCGATGCGGCGCAGTGGGGGTGGATGTGATCTCCATTGTGTCGAATCACTACCTGACGATCGTTCCCCGTCTCACCAACTGTTTCCCCGACCTGACCCCTAACAAAGCAGGATGTTGGCGATCTGGGCGGCAGCGACGGACTTGCCGACACCGGCGACGGCATTGACCCACAGGACAGTGTCGGCGTTGTCGTCGTCGTCGACCCAGGCAGTGACATGGTCAAACAGCCACTGGCGGGTGCCCTCGACATACAGATCCTTGAGCGCCTTCCGGTCGGGGTCAAAGTCGATGGGATCGAGCAGCACGCGGAGCTGCGAGTCTTCGTCGGCAGCGAGGACGATGGGTCGGCTCTGGTGGTAGAGCTCGCCATCGAACGTTGCTCTCTTTGACTTGGAAACGAGCTCGCGGATGTTTGGCACAAGTCTGTGGTACTAGAGATAGATCAGAAGTGTGTCATCTTCACTTCTTATTGCTTGGTCTTGGACGTACCGCTTCAATGCGTTTCCGTCAACAGCATCAAGTGCCTGAATCTGCATCAGCTCCTTGAAAGTCTGACGGATGGTCATTGGACGGCCGTCAAACAGCGGGCTCTTTCGGTGAGCCGGAGCTGAATCCGGGAAGTCGTTTGGGTTGGGAAAGTATTTCTTCTGGAGGACCTCGCCGCCCAGTTGCTTTGTCGACCAGACGTAGACGGGTTGGGTGATGATAGTGCTGCCAGAGGCAGCAGCGTCCATCATTGCCTTGAGAGCATGTTGCACCTGCGACGAAAACGTTTCTGGCCATCAGTTTCACCCGATCTGGCGTTGTGGAGACAACGCCGTTGGGCCGATGCACGATTGGCCTACCTCGAGAAATTGGTTATCGGGGACCAAATGGGCTTCATGCGTTCGCTTTAACCCCTCCTCGGAGAGCAGCAACACAATCACTGGCGATCGATGGAGGCCGTTGATGAAGCCCTGCTCCCAGTCCTGGCCGTCGCGAAGGCACAGGTGGTCGAGATAGGGATGCAGCTCCTCCTCGCTCTTCTTCCTGGACGTGAGCGCGCCGACGAGCAGATTGGCTTTATCGCTCTCGCTCGAAACTCGATAGCTGCATGGCGATCGATGTCAGTATAGTCTGGTGCTATGATGTTGAGTGTCCAGGTGGCTGTTGACGGATCGTACCTGATGAACACATCGTGGTTGCTGCACTCAAGCTGGCACTCCCAGCGTGGTAGAATCTCGGCTGGTTGATAATATTCTGGGCCGCGAGAGACTGGCACGAGGCTGTAAGTCTCGCCGGTAACTCCAGAAGTGCCGTGCTGGCTGCTACTCGCCACAGCGACCCCAGTTACCGCTGCGAGGGGTGGAGCATCTGGGCCGCCAAGTCTGTGTTCTTTCTGTGCCTTGAGGACCTTCTTGATGGTGCCGCCCTTCATTTCCATCTCCTTCATGTCCTCCTCGGTCAGCTCAAGGATCTATGATGGCAAGAAGCATGAGCCGCAGTCCTGTTTATCTGCAGATCGGAATGTCACTTACAAGATCGATTGTGTCATAGTCGTTCTCCAGGAACAGGTTTTTGCTCTTCTCCAGCCCGTATCGCTTCAAAAATTCATCAAAGTCGGCTGTTCATACGAATCCCGCAGAGTCAGCAGCAAGTCCCTTCGGCGGTGCATGAGTCTTGGTTGGATCCGCGGAGGTATGGGGGTCGATACAAACCCTGGCTCATCTTGGTGGTGGGATCGATGGGAATGCAGATCTGAGCGGGACACTGTTTTGTCCCAAAAGCATCCACAATCCGATGCCCAAGAGCACCATCCATTGCCGGCGCACCGCCTTGGCTGATTGATCGTGTGATGCACTTCTGGAACTGAATCAAGGACACTTCTGTGAGCAGCATCACTGCCAGCCCAAAATGCGCTGGTTTCGAGGATATTCACCCTTGCCGAAGGGCAGAACCAGCCATCGGCGCTTCTCTCTCGCACAGATGGAGACATGCTGGACTGCACTTCAGCCTGACGAGGCGACGGCGACTCAAGCGACTCGATCTCCAGGTGTGCTCACAGTGCTGGGAAGCCAAGCGACTCGAGAAGGCCGAGTATCTTGATGTCGAGAAACCATGGAGCTGTCCACAGAGTCGAATGCATCCATCACACTCCCACATCACCACAGGAGATCAAGTGTATTCAAGACCATGCTTCCAAAACCAATCAAAACAAAGAGATTGCCAACCAGGACGGGAAATAACCGCACAGCTGCAAGCCAACAGCAGCCTACGGAAGTTCCGCAGGCTTCAGGCCGCTGATGCCAGACAGTGACTGTTCCGTTTCCCTTTGGATTAAATGTGGTATAGCTGCCATATGGAACTACTTCTCCCACCAGGTGCCGATGATGCCTTCTTGAAGCCAATTTGATCATATATATGTCGATAGCGACAGATTGTCTAACTTTTTTGGTCGGCCGTACTTATGTGAACCGAGATGCATTTAGCCACCGTCCGAGTGAGAGCTGCTACAATCCTCCTCCTGGCCGGATATGGGCACGAGTGTTAGAGGCAAAGGTTCTGCTCTCACAATCAAGACTCGCTGGTTTCCTCAAGCTTCTCCTCCCACCGTCGCTCTGTCCTCTCGAGTTCCTGCCGCCCACCTTGCCGCTGTCCTCGGGCCACGCTACACGTTTTCAATCTCCAAGGAAAGCTGCAGTGGCACCTGGCCTCATGTGGAAGCGCCCGGTCTGCTGCTTCCGCAGGCAGTTCGCCTCGTTGTCACTACCTTGGTCAGTACCGTGGGCCGTGGGTGTGTCTGGCAGCGGCAGTCTCCTGGCATCCCAGTGGCCCACCAATCTTTGGCTGGCAGCGGCGTGGGTCAGGGCCCATTTGTCTTCTCTTTCTTGCTCTGTGTGGTGTGAACCGACAACGCCTGACTCGTCATTTTCCCGCTCAAGGATATCCCGCCTGACTGCGCGGATTGGCCTTGGAGGCTCCGAGTCTTTGCTCTGATCTCCACCGTCTGCCCGTTGGTGCCTGCGGATTGCCTCCTGCAGAGATACACATCGTCTACAATGCTACTGCAATTCGTCTCTCGGGGTCCCTGTGCCGTTCCGGCGCTTTCTTCTTTTCGTTCGTCGGCCGGTGGCGCCAGGTGGCCGCAGAACGTGCTCAAGCACCTCGTCCCTCTTTCCGCAGCATAAATTTCGCGCCCGCGATCCTCCCAGTCGCAAAATCCACTCGCTTCCATCGTTGGCTCGCCCTTCTATCTGCCTCCCTCTCCAAGCCTCGAGCCGTATCCATGTCCTTGGCGCAGAAACCCGTCCCCAAGGCCACCGGCAAGCCTTTGACCGCCGCGACTACTGCCCTTGCGGTTGTGTCTTTCCTCTCGTTTGTGTTTGGCTGGATCTTCGTCTACTTCCTGATTGTCAATAAGACTTGGTGCTTTGCCGACTTTTGTGTCGAGTCAATGGGGTCTCGCAAGAACCCCGTCCGAAACACCTTGGCTGTATTTTACGGCTTTCTTATCCTCTCTGCCCTGGTTACCCTTACCGCGAAGTATCGCCCGTCCTTCAAACGGGTCCTTGAAAGCCGCCCCTTCGCCACTTCGACCCTGACTGTCGCCGAGATTACCTGGTTTACCTTGGCGATCGTGATATCCAACATTGTCATCCCCGGAATGATCTGGGTTCCCTACTGGAACATGTGGGTCTCGATGTTATCCATGACAGGCATGGATATGGGCCGTGGATTCCAGGACATGAACTGGCCATGGATCCGTATCGTCTGGCAGACTCTGACCCTGACCACAGGCGACTCGCTTGCGGTTCTGCTTGGATTTGTGGTGCTGTTCATCTCCAAGCACTCATTCCTCTTGAGCCTTTTGGACCTTCCCTACCCCTCCACGCTTCGGATTCATCAGTGGCTGGGATATTCCATTTTGGTTCTCACATGCATCCACTTGATTGTCACAATGCTTGCCTATTCTCTTGATGTCACCCCTTTGTACCAGCTCTTCTTCACCGTCCCCGCGGGCTCTCCTTGGGGTTCTTCACAGTACCTCTACGTTCTCGGACTTGCGTCGTTCCTCTTTCTGGCTGTGGTCACTTTCCTGTCGCTCCCTCGCATCCGCCGACTGCACTTCAATCTTTTCTACTTTGTCCATTTCCTCATCTTCGTTTCGGTCGTCTTTGCATATCTTCATGCCTCCATGTCCATTTTCTACATGATCCCTGGACTCATCATGTACGGCCTGGATGTCGCTGTGCGCCTCTACAAGAGGTACACACGCTCGCTGGTTAAGTCAGCACGCCTGGAATGTGGCTACTGGATCGTCTCGGTTGATGTTGCCTGTACTGGGCCGGACTGGAAGCAGTTCAAAGCCGGCCAATTTGCGCGCGTCTGTGTGCCCTCCGTCTCTAGCATCGAATACCACCCTTGGAGCATTGTCGCCTTCAAGGACGGATCAGCAAGCTTCATTGTCAAGTCCACGAAAAATCCAAACGAGTGGACCGCCCGTGTTGTCCAAGTACTCAAGTCGTCGGATGCCACCTATTTGAGTGTCCAAGGCCCTTTTGGAAATCCAATCCATAAATTTGCCTCTCAATCCGATATCCTGGTTGCGTATGTGGCTGGCTCTGGAATCGCCCCAGCTATTCCTTTGATTTCTCAGGCCAGGGACACCGGTGACCATGTGCCCAAGCAAACGATTCTCATCTGGGTCGCGGCTGCCGACAATATGCACGAATTTTCCCCCATTCAGGATCTCAGGGAACACGGCGTCAAGATCATCCTCTTTAACACCTCGCCCAAGTCCTCTGCCGAACCTCGGGCTGACACACACCAAGGCCGACCCTATCTCCACTCCCTTCTCACCGCACATGTCGCCCCTGCCTTTGCTAACGAGGCTGTTAAGCCCAAAGTCGGTCTATTCGTGTGTGGGCCCGAGCGCTTCACTGAAGATGCTCTGGTTGCAGTTGATCGCTTCGGAGCGGACCAGAACTCCAGGGTTGCAGTTCACGTAGAGTCCTTCGAAATGTAAACAGTGTTTCTCTCGAGATTCCGAGGTTCTGGATAGGCCGAATCGTCTCATTCCCTTCTCAGCACCACCTCTCCTCTCAGTCCCTCCGCTCAGTCCATCCCCTCAGTACCCTTTGAGCACTGTCTGCTCGGGATCTTTCGTCACTTTGGTCCTTATGATTCTTCGTGTCAATTCACATTTCTCCAACTCACATGCCAACACAACCCTGTCGACAATCGCTCCTCAGCCCAAAAAAAATACATGCTTTGATCATCCCATGCACGGTGAGGTGGAATGGGTCCCATTCCTCTTGTCGCAACTTGACCGAGTATCACTGACCTGCAATATCAATTTTGATATCAGCCTCTGACAACGGGAAAACCGCAATTGATAGCGTTGTATGCGATGTGCTTGCGTCAAGCAAAGCCACAAGAAATAAAACAGATCACTTTGGCAGCCTCCGAGTGAAGACCACCGGTCGCTCTCCGATCTCCACAATCGACCTGCATACTGTGATCATGTTGCGCGCCGCATTGACGTCGCGATTCCACACTGTCCGGCAGCTGGGATTCTTGCAGCTCCTGACAAAGTGGGAATTCGCAACACTGGGCGCATCGAGTCCTTCCAACCGAACTGGCTCCAGGCACTTGGAGCACACCTGCGAGGTGTTGAACTCGTTCGTCGAGACTACCTTGACGCTTCCATGATGGTGATTGGGACGGCGTCGGTGGTGCTCGAATTGCTCAAAGTACCGAGCAAACCGCTGCCTCCGAGGGCTGGATGCATAGCCCTTGCCCTGTCGCCATGATGCATTGCCAAAGGCGATCACCACATCGGTCCGTATTGGGGCGTGCTTCAGGACGGCCTTGCACATCTTGTCGACGGTCACTTGGCGTCTCCTGTGGCCCGTGAATCGATGGTGACGGGCCTTCTTGCCAAGGTGGAAGTCGAGCTGCACTCGCAGCTCCGGTCGCAGGACATGGGTGAGATGGACCTTGAAGGCCTCCGAGGACGACACCTTGGGCGAGGGAGTGGTCGACATCCAGGTCTCGATGCTGAGTCGATACTTCATGATATTGTGCCACTTGGTGTTGGACGTATGGCCACACATTTGCTGGTAGTGGCCATTGGAGAATGAGACCACCTCGTCTTGGTGGCCTGGTGCTTGGATGACCGCCGTGAAGATGGAGCCGACTCCAGGATCGATGCCAATCCAAGTGGTGCGATCGGGGTTTGGGTCGCCGATGTGGGCCTGGATACGCTGCTCGGCAGTCGGAGGAGGCTCGATGGTCTCGGTGTGATCGGTTCGAGGCAGAAACTTGACGAGACCGATGGTGCATCCAATGCCATCGGTGCTGATCTCGTAGTTGAACAGCTTCTTGTTCACGTCCCGCTCTTGGAAGAGGGAACTACGCAGCTTGAAGCAACTGCGCCAGAGACGATCCTGGTTGTTGATGCCGTCCGTCAACCGACCGCGGATTCATTCCAACTTTTGCTGCACCTTTGGTCTACAGCGTGTATTCATATTCGAGATGAGCAGCCGCGAGGGGCCGGAAAAATTGATTGTGTTGGTGTCTGCTTCGTTGATCTGGGTCGCACTCAACTTTGCTGCGCACCCAACTCTGCTGCGCACCTTACCTTGCTGCGCCGCTATCGACTTGCAAAGCCAGCGGGGAGGGATGGCTCGATCCACGTGATTGGCAACGGGACAGCGCGACTTCGCAGCCCCGCTTTTCTTGGTCGTGGCCTCGGTTCGCTGAGCGGCCGCCCTTCCTTCCCGTCGCTTTTCTGGGGTGCGCTCTCCTCTCTCCCGCTCGCTTACTCGTAGATCTGCTGTGCCGGGGTATCCGCCGCTTCATCTTCCGATCAGCGACCCCTGGTCCCCCTCCCCATTCTTCAGCAACATGAGCCAAGACTCCCCCGCCACCTCTGTATCTTGGCCCGGTGCCGATCAGACTGATCTGGCTGCTGAGTGTGCCCTGCAGGCCCAGACATCAATCGCCAATCTCCTCCGAGAGTACGATTGTCTCAAAGCCAGCTCCCGAGCTCTGGGTCAGCAGCTTTTCGAAACCGAGCAGGAGCGCCTGCGACTGGAGCAAGCGCTCTCCGAGCTGGGGACCGCACGCCAAGCGGACCTTCACTTGCTCGACGAGGAGCGGTCGGCCGCCGAGTTTGAGCGAGCTGAGTTTCTGAAAAAGGTTGATCAACTCACAAGCTCGGCTCATTCGCATGAGGCTGAGTCGGAGCAGCTGAAATGTCGCATCGACGTCCAAACCAAGCTCGTTATCGCAGCCCTGGGCGATCAGCGTCAGATCCAAGATGGCTCCGCAACAAGTCATTCCTGCGATCTTGGAACCATTGACGAAGGTCTTAGCCGCGCTTTGGATGAAAACCAACAGCTTATTCGAAACTTGAGCCGCTCCGTTGATGAACGATCTGCTGAAATGTCAATACTGCAGACTCAGCACCAAGTGGCCCTCGAGAGGCTGCAGGAGCGATTCAGCAGCAGTCGGGACGATAAAATCAGGTCAATGCAAGCCCTGGTCGAAGAAAAGGAGCGGCACTCATCCTCTCTCCAGGATCAGCTCCAGTCTTTACAAGCTCGGTCTGTTCAGCTGGAGGAGTCGCTGCAACTGCTCCAAGACCAGCTGGCAGCCCGCCAGGCCGAGTTCGAGGCCCGCACAAATTGCTTGCATGACCAACTTGCTGAAAGCACAGTGCAGATCCAGAGCAAGTCAGAAGCACTTGAGGCCCTTGCCGTTGACCTGGTAGGCACCCGTTGAAAATATGCCCTTTGTTGTCGATGCCGTGTTGCTATATCAAGCTATGACTGATGAAACTAACATCGCTGCGTATAACAGCATGCGCAAAAGATGGACATGGCCTTACTCAAAGCCCAAAATCAGGAATCTACCGAGCAGAGTGCCCATTGGCATTCAGAGTACCTGGCGACGCTGCGCTGTCTTGACGCTGAGAAGGTCGTCTCTGCTGATTTGCGTAGGACAATTGAGACCCTTGAAGCCCGAATCGTCGATCGAGATGGCGAGGTTGAGTTGCTCAGCGCACAAGTAGATCGGCACTCAGCCGCCCTTGTGGAGAATTCGACACAACTCAAAATGGCCCATGAGCAGAGACTAGATCTTCAAGCTCAAAGTGAATCAGCGCTCCATACGGCTCGTCGAGAGCATGAAGCGGCGACTCAGGCTCTCGCGAATCGGCTTAGCAGTGTCGAAAGCGACCTTGTCTGCGCCTTGAGCGAAGTTAAGGTGTGGAAGGATAAACGTGAATCACTAGAGTATATTTCTGCGCTGGAGATCCACGAAGCCTCCGTGAGCGAAAAAATAGCGAAGCCTCTCGACGAAGTTGCCAACAAATTTCTTCAACGCCGACTTTGTGAACTCGAACGAGATAAATCACTGGCACTCTATGCCCTTGGGCTTTCAAAGGGGATCCGCCAGATCCAGAAGAAAGTGCGAAAGTTGGTGCCGCCTTCATATGTGAACCATGACATTATTCAAGACTATCCGGTACTCCGATCATTCGTCGAAAGCGCCTCGGACTCTGAGTCTGATTCTGAAAGTGACCGCCTCTCAGAATCGACAGCATTCTCACATGGCGATGGTATGCATCACTTGCAGTTGGCGGGAGAGTGGACGTTAGCTCCAGCAACGAGCTCCATATCTGACGCGATTATTGCTTCACACTTGATGCTTCCATCACCGACTGTTCTCCGTTGCCTTAATGCAGTCGTGCTGCCAGAGGCCACGGAGAGATGTGATCTCGGTGTTGAAACGTTCCCCCACCCCCAAGATGATCCATCAACATGTCCGTGCCCCTTGCCTGCACAGCTTGATGCTGGCCTTCGTGACCTTGGCAAGGTGTCCCATGCCATGACCGAGCTCCAAACTGTCTTTAGCATCTATATCGCTGAGAAATCTCGACCTGAAATCCAAGAGCAATATTACAAGCTGCATAACGACCACACAGACCTTCTTTGCGAGTTTGAGACGACCCAAGCGCGGCTTGTCAAGCAGGAAAAGGATCTTGAAATCGCTCATGACGCCCACAGAGAATCGCATCGCTCCATAGTTTCGTTGAATGAAAAGATGGCAAGCTTAACTAAGGATCTCCGCGAGAAAACCGAGACTATTGAGGCGCAACAGGCCCAATCGTATCGAGATTCGCAAGCCTGGAAGGAAAGGCTCGATCGCGTCGCCCATGAGGGCCAGACGACTCTTGCGGCTGCTCGCTCTCTTGCAGAGCAACATCAAGCGGAGTTGGACGTTGTTCGACAGAACTGTCAAGAGAGAGAAGAGGAGAACGACTTACTGCGTGCTGATATTACCAATATCCGCGATGCTCTCGAGGCTCGAGTCGCCGAACTTGGTACCACAGCGAAGCAGCTTCTCGATTGCCAGAAAGACCTCCAAACGAACCAAGACGAGCTAAAAGATCTTCGCAAAGTCCACCGTAATCAAACGACTGAGCATATGAGCACTCTCGCATCTCACCAAGCCGAAATTGCCATGCTGAAAGAATCGAACGAAGACCTGAGAGCCTCGCTTTCCAAAGCCCAAGAACTGTCCGAGCAGTTTGAACAGGAAAGCACACGCTTCAAAAACGAATCGGCCTCTCTGAGCGGCCGGCTGGCAGAGGCGACGCTGCAACTGACTCGAGCTCATGAGCAGGCGGATGTCCTGAGAAAGACCCTCGAAGATGAGCAACGCAATCAACAAGATCTGATCAGCAGCCATTCACTGACTCAGCAGCAGCTGATCGACAGTCAGAATTGCGCACAAGCGGCTCAAGAACGTCTGGCATTCCTCCAGGGAGAATTACTAATTGCCCAAAGTTCACTCGATTCGGCGCTCACCAGTCAATCGGCTTCTGCCCAGCTTCACGCACAGGAGCTTGAAACTCTCCGATTGTCAGAGGACGCAGCCAAGGCTGTTACCAGAGCCTTGGAGAACCAAATCGAAATAGAAAAGCATGAACGATCCTCAGCGCTCCTCCGCGAGGCCGAACTAAAGAATAGGCTCGATCAACTTTTCATCGATCTAACCGAGTCGCAAGATCGCACTCGACAGCTCGAAGCAACCTTAGGGCAATCTCAAGAGACAGCTAGTTCTTTGAATATTCGCCTCGCTGAAGCGGAAAATAGCAATGCCGCCCTTCAGGAGGAGCTTGCGGCCGCCAAAACATCCTTGTCCGAATTGGCGGAAGCCAAGGCCAGTATCGAAGCGACGTGCACACAGCTGCAACACACATATGAAGTAGAAACATCCTCGCTCAACGAAATCATCAGCGCCCTCAAAGAGCAGCTCTGCGAGCAAGATCTGGCCGTGTCGCAGGAGCGAGCAATGGTCCGCCAGCTGCAGGAGAGAGTTGGTTTGCTCACAGAGCAGTACAGCCTTGCCGCAAACGAATCGTCCGCGATCCAAAGCAAGCTCGAGGCTCTCGTAACTGAACACGTCAACTCAATTGATCAGCTCAAGGTTCAGCAGGAGTCTACCAACGAAGAAGTTGCGGCACTCCGCGAAGCTGTACGCTCCGAAAAAGCGCATACGACAGTGCTCGCCGCAGAGAACACCACCCTCCTGACTCAGCTTCACCTTCTGGAAACAATTCAACTTGAGCTTCAGTCTGTCCAGACGGAGTGTGTCGAGCTTCGCCAGTCTCGTGATGAGCTTATGACCAAGCGCACGAGTCACCTTCATCAAATCGACGAACTAGAAAGTCTTGTGAAGTTGCGCTCTCAAGAAACGGATCAACATCTCAGCAAGTGTGCGCAGCTTCAGAGCTTGCTCGAAGCGAAAGAACAAGCTATCGAAACCCTTTCCTCGGAGATGAAGGCCCTCCGTGACTCGTCCGAAGCGCAGCTCAGCGCGCTTCAGGCAGAGCTTGAGTCGCATCGATTGCGGCTTGAATCGTCGCTCAAGGAACAGCAGCAGGCCCTTCGGGAGCGGGACGAGAGCCGAGCACATCACGCCCAGGCCTCAGCAGCACTCTCAGATGTCGAGGCTCAGATGTCGAATCTCAGACAATGTAACGAGGTTCTGACAGTAGAGTACGAGGGTCTCAAGCAAACCCACGAAAAACTCATTGCCTTCAAAAATTCTGAACTGGCTCGTCTGGAGCAGCAACTTGGTGCTTCGATTTGCACCGGCGAAGAGCTCACTGCCGAGGCAACCTTATTGAAGAACGACATTGCGCAAAAGCAAAACCAAATTGATGAGATCTCACTGGATCTCGAGCGACATCGCACTCGCGCTGAAGTGACTCGGGTCGAATACAAGGCACTGCAAGATGAAAGGGACATGAAAATTATCAGCCTCGAGGCCCAGATGACAGACTCGCTCTCCAAAATCAATGAGCTCCAATCCCAGTTTGAGGAATGTCGGCATCGAGAACAAAATGTCCAGAGCAAACTCGCAGAGGCTGAAGCACAGATTCTCCAGCTCCAGCTCCGCCATCAGCCCAGCCCGGCTAACGGTGCCGAGGACATCCAAAAGCTCCAATCAGACAATCAGATGTATCGGGAAACGATCAAAGCTCTGGGTGTAGCAAGTGAAGATGCAGACCATCGCGTTGCCCGCATGCAGGAAAGACTTGATGCTGTCCAGCGCCAGTTCGAGCTGGAAAGAGCCTGCCGTGAACGAACCGAAAGAACGATGAGTGAGCTAGAGAGCAGATTATCGATATCTGGACGATCAGAGAATGCCCCACTCGTCGGAATGTTGCGGGTCCATCCCATATCTCCGCAGGAGAAACTCGAGGCCGCCATGGGTGGAGCTGCATACGACCTTTCTGCAGCAGGGGCGAGTCCAGAAGCAAGTCTCCACGATAGCCTTGGAGCAAAAGCCAGGTTGTCTGGTCACCGATTTACTCTCAAACGCCAAGGTACCTGCCCGCATTATCAGTGCGGTCTGGGGTCGCCGAGTGGATAACCCTGCATGTAGGAAGACCCGTGCGGCTCACAGTTGGCACTCGCTCCCTAGGTGATGATCTTGAATCCACCGTCAAGTCCGAGTTCCCGGATCATCGTCAAGCCGAGACAGTCGGTGGTCTTGCCATGTCTGACACCAAATCGCCCAAGAAAGCTCGGATCGTCTCCGATTCTGGTATTTCAGCCCGTGGGAGCAAGTGGGGAGCGAGTGGGAGGGGGTGGTATCGAACATATCCTTGGTTCAGCAATAGAGTCTGGCAGCTTAATCTCGGACCATTCAATCAACAGCACATATTGGCGACAAGTCCGAGGAGCATTTCCCGGTCGTAAGTACCAACAAGCCCTGCTCATGGCTTTGCAAGCGCAGGTCACTCTCTGATATAGCGGCGACCAATTATTCACCTATAACCTCCCATCTGGTCATCAAATTGCTGTAGGCGACCACTACTCCAACAAAACCACCAAAGATCGACGCCTACAAGATCGCCATTTCGTTTTCCGGCTTCAAGGAAGGCACAGAGTGGAATGCGGCTCTGAAACAGGTACGAGTGAAAATTCCACAGATATGCATCCGTACCTGCACTGTTTTCGCCCCAAGGCAAGACAGTGGAACACTGGCAAGGACACCCTTCCTCGGTTTTTGCTAACTTTTTTTTTTTTTTGCAAACACCGGCTCTCGGTTTAGAAATTGGCAAACTGCATCAAGCAACTGGGCAACGCCGTGATTCTTCCCTCATCCGAGGAGTATGATAAACGAACCAGTAAGGACTCGCTTCTCCTCCAACCGTGCACCCGGCCTGTGTTTCAAACTGGAGTTGGCCGACCCTCTAAACGGCGGCGATACTTAGCGGCTTTTGGTCTGATCACGACCTTGCTTCAGCACATCTGATCAGCCCACCCACATCCAAGACCGTCAAGGCATATTCGGCCTGTCTTATGTCAAGTTGGGTCATCCACGATTACAACTGGGTTCTGCATTCGGCTGCTCGGTAGGTCAATGGCGAATCTGCTTGTGGCAATCGAGGTTTCACCGCTTAATCTACTCCGTGCACGATTATCAGGGGACGATGGGTCGAGGAAGATCCTTACGGCTTCAAGAGTACAGAGACGCCATTCAAAGGTAGGTTTTGCCATTCATACATGGGCATCGCGATCCTGCCGCTTTGGATACCTTGTGCTTGTTCGACTCACGAATCGTTGTTTGACACACACCCCTCACGCCCACTTTAACGGCATCGCACATTCAGGCAAAACATTCTTCATCGCCGATTCTTATCGCGTCGAGAACGCAAAGAAAGAGTTCAGAATTCGCTACCTGAAGCAACTTGTCGAAGACTACGGCAATGGTCATATCGGAACTGATGCTGCTTCGACTGACTTCATCATCCGGGCGGCAGACGATCGAGGGTGAGTGGCCGCTGCAGCGGACTGCATGTCCGTGAATCTGGAAAATGCCGTTTCGTCAGCGCAGAGTGCTCCGCAAGTCCACAATGGCCGGTGGCATCCGTCATACAATGCTAACCCGAGCCTGGCCTGGGTGCTGTGCTGGCTTGTGTGTGTTGTCCAGGCTCTATGATAAACCTACTCTGGACTGGAACCACTTTGTCCAGATGATCCCGCTCACTCCAAGCCCAAAGGCCAAAGCCCGATCCCAAGACACATGACGAGCCGCTGCCTCGCTTCACTTGCCAACAGTCGCCGCACAATACAGAGCACCGTTCTCGTTTCGCTTGCTGCACCGGGCCGCTCTCTGCTCTGGTGGATGGATCGGCGTGTGGGAGTCGGAATTTGGGACGCGACACAGCGCCCGATTTGGCTGGGGGCGAGGGCACGTGATCGAGGGCGCTCTCGCTGCAACGAGACCAGCATCTCGCCGGACCGGCCTCGGCTTGCTCCGCCCACCCACACCCCAGCCAAGTTTCCTTCTCCCAGCCGCGCTGGCTTGTGTCCATCTGGTCGCCCATCTCTCCGTGCCTCTTGCATTTCCCTTTCCATCGACCACCACCCCGAGCCTCTTGATTGGCCGCCCCAGTCGCATCCCCTCCATCCAAGCCGCTGCCCAGCGTTGCATCGCCCACTTCTCTGCTTGGCGAAGCTGACCTCATGGATCCAACTGGCTCTCTCGCGGCCGCGGATGCAGCCCCTCTCGCTGCAAGCACTCCCTCATCGCCCTTGTCACTGCCCTCCCACATCCTCGGCTTCTTTTCCTATTCATTTACCCTGACGCTTTCCTATAGACTCATTGTGTTTGTCGTTACTGCAACGGCACTTCTGCTGTACCTCATCGTCCGCTATGTTGTCTTGAACAAGTACACTCGGCTTCCTCCTGCCCACTCGGCCACCAAGAGCGTCGCTCCTCCGTTTGATCTGCAACCGCCCGACCACGCCGAAGACGACAAAGACGGCCACTCTCAAGGATATGCTGAAGATTTTATGAGTGCATTCCTGTCGTCCATCAAAATCTTTGGCTATCTCGATCGTCCGGTGTTCCACGAGCTTGCCCGCCACCTACAGAGCCGGAAGCTCAAGGCAGGCGAGATCCTGTTTGGAGCAGACGACGACAAGACCGATTTCTATGTCGTCGTCGAGGGCTCTGTCCAAGTCTTTGTCAAGGCTCAGAACTCTGAAGAGGAAGACCCCGCCCTGGAGCCCATCGATGATGAAGATGCCGAGTTTGGTGTCCCTGGGCATCACCTCCTCAACGAGGTTGGTCCAGGTGGCTCAGTCACCAGCCTCTTCAGCATCCTCTCCATCTTTACTGCCGATCTTACTCTGCCCAAGGAAACAGTCCTCCGAAGCCGCTCAGCCGAGCAAAGCCCCCATGAAGGTACCTTCCCCGACGCTTGGTTGCGGGTGCGTGGCTGTTGGTTGTGTGGCTGTTGGTTGTGTGGCTGTGTGGCTGTAGTATCCGAGTCTCGATGCGACTTTGCCTGTTTTGATTGAGCATTAGTTTCTCACCCAGCATCTCTCATTATGCCTTTAAATGACCGATCGAACACACCCCGACTTGACCTTCTATGTTGGTATTGTCACTGATTCATGTTGCTGACCCATGCTCTTGGCCCATCGGTCCCTCGACCGATTCTCCCCAGGAGAAACCCGGGTGTCCCCCGAGCCCACACCTTCGTTTCCAGTATTTCCTGAGCTCAAGCGCATCGAGTCCGGCAACGCCATCAACGACCCTACCCCAACCCTCGGCGACTATCGCCCTGATGAAACGGATCCCAGTCTCGAGTCCGCCCCAGATAGTGGCCGCCAGTCTGTCTTGACTGACATTGTGGCCCGAGCCGCAATCGACACCACCCTTATCGTTATTCCGGCTGAAGCCTTCCGAAAGCTCACCGAAAAGTTCCCAAACTCTGCCGCCCACATCGTTCAGGTGATTTTGACGCGCTTTCAGAGAGTAACCTTCTTGACGCTCTATCGCTATCTCGGTCTCACCAAGGAGCTGCTCAAGATTGAGAAGACCGTCAACGAATTTGCTGGATATGGCCTACCTGACGGCTTCTTCAGACCCGGCACCCTCGAACGCCTGCACAGCTACAGCGCAAACACCTATCGAGCTTCGTTTGAGACCGTATCCTTCACAGACATCGAGGCTGTCGGGAACCACAGCGTCTTGCGCAAGCCCCATCGGCCCCCGGGCCTTGCGTCTCGAACTTCGCACTCTCGCCTGAAAGTGGTCAGAAAGCCACAAGCCGAGGATTCGGACGCCGAGCCGCCCCGCATCAAAACCTCTGCCATCCCAGGCCTTTTACCCAGCGTCAAAACTCCAGCATTTACCAGCGTATCGGCCATGATCCCGCCTGAAGACGAGGAATTCATCAAACAGTCGGTCATGGATTGTATGGCTCAGATCCTGGGTGTCGGCAATACCCCCGTCGACATGCTGCTGCGTCGGCCGGCTCTATCGACCAAATCCAGTGAAGCCCCTACACCTATCAAAATCGTTATGGACGATTCGGAGGCCAGCTCAGCCCAGTCATCGACTTCCTCCTTGCCGCATGCAGCGCCACTCTCTCATGCCTCGTCTCTCTCAATGACGACCGCCGATACCGCCACGGATATGATTCAGATCATGTACTTTGAGCGCGGCGCGACACTGATAAAAGAAGGCGAGCGCAACGATGGCCTCTACTTTGTGATTGATGGCATGCTCCAAGCTTCCATGAAAACCCAGGTTGAGGTCTCTATGCAGCCCAAAGCTCGCCAAACCACCTACGATGCCGAAGTTACTGAACCCCGCGGAGTTCAAACGCGGTCTTTTCGCAAGAGTCTCTTTTTGATCAAGCCTGGTGGTCTGGCTGGATATCTTGCCGCCCTGACAGGTATGAACGTTTGTAATGGCACTCACCTCCACCGGCGGCATCTGAGAACCGATTCTGCCCTGCTCGTTCGCAATCGATTTGGGGAGGAGGCCCGCTTGGTCGTGCTGAGCAATCCTCCAGCAGCTTTCAGCACCCGCCACACTACGGCCGTTTCATGGACCATTACCGTCTAACTTGTCTCGATCACGCTTCGTTTACCACGATGGAACTAAGGCCATGCCTCATTCGTGACAATCCGAGCAAAGAAGGATACCCTCGTCGGCTTCATGTCTCGAGCCAATCTTGACCGCCTCGTGGAGCGTCATCCTGCTATTCTTCTGACTCTAGCTAAGCGACTCATCAGTCAGCTCTCCCCAATCGTTCTTCACATCGATGTCGCCCTCGAGTGGACCACAATCAGTGCCGGCCAGTTGCTCTGTCGCCAGGGTGACCACTCGGATGCACTCTACATAGTGCTCAACGGGCGACTCCGCAGCATCGCTGAACACCAGCGGAATGGGGAGAAGCAGCTTGAAATCCTTGGTGAGTACGGCCAAGGTGAATCAGTTGGCGAACAAGAGGTGCTCACGGACGTGCGCCGACCAGCAACTATCCACGCCATTCGAGACACCGAGATTGCGGTTATGCCCAAGACCCTGTTCAATACGCTGTGTCTTCGCCATCCCGAGATCACCATCCAAATGGCCAAGATCATTGCCACCCGCTCGATTTCGACCCCTCAGCGTCTTCCAGCCTCGTCCATTATTTCCGATTCTCTTGGCGCTGCTGCAGACCTTGGCAAAAACAACGTCAACCTCAAGACCGTGGCACTGCTGCCCGTCAATGGAATCACCCCCATAGCCGAGTTTGCCGACAAGCTTGGCGATGCCCTCGAGCTCATCGGCGCCAGTGTCGCTCGTCTCAATACCTCTGCGGTTATGAGCAAGCTTGGAAAGCACGCTTTCAATCGCCTTGGAAGACTCAAGTTGAACAACTGGCTTGCCGAACAGGAAGAAAGCTACAGGATCGTTCTCTATATTGCCGACGGCGGCGTGAACGCACCGTGGACACAACGGTGCATCCGTCAGGTAGATCAAAGCCCACGCGGCAGTTGCTCAGCAGCTCCGCCTGGATACCAGTCCAGGCGAACGCACTGAGTTCGGCCTGTCCTGTCCTGTCCTGTCCTGTCCTGTCCTGTCCTGTCCTGTCCTGTCCTGTCCTGTCCTGTCCTGTCCTGTCCTGTCCTGTCCTGTCCGCGTTGACTGATTTGTTTCTAACCAGCCTTTGATCACATCCCCATTCTTATGGCGCCTCCTCCAACCACGGACTCATTATCTCATCCTTGGTGGCGATGATGCTTGCCACATAGGCCGACTGTATTCTGTTAGTTGGTCTCGGTGACGGCGATCCATCGATTGGAGAATTTGAGCGACTCCTGCTCGGTATGAAGACTACGGCTCGCAAAGAACTCGTTCTTTTGCACTCAGAGCGCCGATGTCAATCAGGAAGCACCGCACGGTGGCTGAAAAACCGGCTCTGGATCCATGCCCATCATCATGTATGTCGTCGGCCTCAATGCCGGTTCATCCACTGGGCGGTACCGTGGTATCCCACCCCAAACCAACCGAGTTCCTTCGACTAGATGTTGTGGCTTGTTGTTTCCGGGTTCGTTAGGCTGATCCAATAACTACAAAGACGCATCCTCGCTCACAATTCCCACCCCCGTTACCGATCCTGCTGGTGTCCTAGGTCCACATGCCGATCATTGGTCCCAAGATCTTCAATGACAGCCGTCGGCAGGGTACTCTTCTTCATTTGCGTCATCTGCGAGGCCAGCTCTCCAAGTATTATGCTCAGGTGACCGCAAAGGACTTCAAGGCAGATCACTCTGCCATGACCTCGCCCAATATCTATACCGGCATTCGATCGGACTTTGCGCGTCTTTCGCGCAGACTGCTGTCCCGCTCAATCGGCCTTGTCCTCGGCGGAGGTGGAGCCCGTGGCTTGTCTCACCTCGGTGTGATCCGAGCATTCGAAGAAGCCGGCATTCCAATCGATATGGTGGGCGGCACAAGCATCGGCAGCTTCGTGTCGGGCCTCTACGCCCGCGAAAACGACCATGTCTCGATCTATGGCCGAGCAAAATCCTTCAGCGGCCGAATGACCAGTGTCTGGCGCCAGCTTATGGACCTCACATACCCTGTCACCAGCCTATTCAATGGCCACGAGTTCAATCGTGGTATATGGAAGGTAAGCTTAGTGTCTCGTCTGGGAACAGCAAGGCCGTTTTTCGTGTGTAGCTGGGAGGGTATTGGATCGCGACATTCAGGTACAGATTGATTCTCTTGGAACCATCCGGGGTTGCCAGCGCCACCGTCCAGCGGCTGGCTGGGTGAGCGGATAGGCGTGTACTTGCTAATGGGACGGCTCAGGCCAAGTCTGACTAACACACACGGCTCGATGCGCGCCAACAGTGCTTTTCCAATACCCAGATTGAAGACTGTTGGCTCTCCTTCTTTGCAGTGACCACCAACATAACGTGGTCTCGAATGGAAATCCACCAGAAAGGCTACATGTGGCGCTACATCCGCGCGTCAATGTCGCTCTCGGGATACCTGCCGCCACTGTGCGACAACGGCAACATGCTTCTGGACGGCGGTTACCTCAACAACCTGCCGGCAGATGTTATGCGATCGCTTGGCGCCGAGACGATCGTGGCTGTAGACGTTGGCAATGTCGACGACACTTCACCTGTGAACTATGGCGACACGCTCTCGGGCTGGTGGGTGCTACTGCGGCGCTACAATCCCTTTGAAAAAACCGACTATGGCAAGATCCCACAACTCGCCGACATCCAGTCGCGCCTGGCGTACGTGTCGAGTGTCAAACAACTCGAGGAGGCCAAGCGAGTCGAAGGGTGCTACTACCTGCATCCGCCTGTTCACAAGTACGGCGTCCTGAGCTTTGATAAGTTCCAGGAAATTTACGAGACCGGCTACCGGTTTGGTCAAGACATTGTCCAAAAGTGGGAGAAAGACGGTACCCTGCAGAAACGGTTTGGGGTTCGTAAGGACGACGGCAAACCAGGCAAGACTGGGCACGCTCGTCGTGCCTCTATATAGAGAGAACTAGTGCTGTTGCTGTTCCAGCATATCTGGTATAGGAATGCCGGCCTGTCGCCTGTCGCCTGCCACCTGCTGCACTTCGTTTCATTTCCTGGTGTACTTTGTATGCACACTTGCTTTCTTTTTACTTTGTCGCGCCATCGCTTTTGTCTGTCTCGCCTGGTCGGCCCAGTCTTGGGTCCCCCTGTCAAGTCACCTCGAATGTCTGCAGCGCACCCGAAACGGGTCACTCGTTGTCGAGTCCAGGGTGTCACTTTTTTTTTCAGATTTCGGAATACACATCCATACATTGGCAGTGGTGTACATAGCCCCGACCTCATGACGAGCGCCGTCCAAGACCCACACGGAGGTCGATCGGCTTGGTCGACGAACTGCCTTGATGTTGCCACCCCGCCCCACCCCCCAAAAAACTCTTCCCACATCGACCTCCATCCGAGTAGATGAGTTGAATCGCACCGACGGCGGAGCAGCTCGAAAGAACCAAAGAGCCTCAGGAAATGACAGGCTTCGCCCGGCTTCCGTGTAGTAGATAGCATGTGATTCCCTTGGATGACCTCAATAATACGTGTATTCTCGTCTAAAAGATTGTTCGCCAACAAGAAACCAAGTGTCCTGTTGCATTTGCACGGCTGTGCCGGGTCTCCAAGGCCAGGGAAGACAGGGTGTCCACTTTGACGACATGGAGCGCATGTCTCCCCATGATCATGTCAGCCGCAGCGGCGTCCCTGTCTCGGCGACTATTCCAGCTCGAGGAGGGTCTGTCGCTTTCGGTTCACCACCAGTCGAGTTACATCGGGGCGGGAGTAGTGACCGGCCAAGTCAAAGTTCTGGCGCTCCTCGCGAACGCGCTGATGATTCAGGACCACAACGACAACGGCTTCTCTGCCGACGATGGGCTCAAGGACCCATCGACCGTCGGGACCGGCGACGCACGAGCCGCCGTTGGCAAACGATCCCGATGAATGGGCCTTGATTTCGGCTGCCTTCGGGATATCGTCCGGAATATCATCGGCGTGCATTGTGCTGCTGACAGAGATGACAAAGGATCGGGATTCTTGGGCAATGAAGCGAGTGATATCCTCGGTGTTGCGCAGATTGCCAGGCCAAAGGGCAATATGGAGATCCTCGCCTGGAAGCAAGGAGCGGAGAGGTCAAGACGAAAGCGTTGATGGTGAGTGGTAGACATGGAGGGTCAGAGCCTGGCGAAACCTGACCGACAAGACTCAAACCATGCGAGCCAATGAGAAAAGCAAGCATCTGGATCATAGTCCAAGGCAGGCATCAATGGCCGATCGTCCAATATCCGGAACAAACCTACCTTGAGCATAGAGGGCCGCTCTGGAGAGAGGCATCCAGTTCTCGAAGCAGTTGAGGGTTCCGTAGGTGAAGCGGCCGAGTGGATGCACAACTAGACCATTGCCATCCCCCGGCGACCAGGCCAGACGTTCCTGTTTGGGATCAAGAGGTGTCAGCGACAAGGCTCTCCGATAGTCGTCCGCCACCAGCCCAATGCCGGTCTTTACCTCATAAGTTGGGCAGAGCTTGCGATGAGCGCTGGCAATCGTGCCGCGGGCGTCGATCGTGACTGCCGTGCAGTAGAGGCTGTGTCCTCCTCGGTCCTTTGGACGCTCGATGGTGCCGAGAACGACAGCGATGCTGAGCTGCCGGGCAAGAGCGCAGACAGAGTCAAGGTGGCCATCTTCGATGCAAACAGCTTGATCCATGTAGTGCGCATGGATCTCCTTCTGAAGCGGATGGTCCCAGCGAGCGGCATCGGTGCGCTCAAGCCACCAGGGATAACCAGGGACGAGAGCTTCGCCAAAGACGACCAGCTGGGCGCTCTGTTGGGCAGCCTCGCGGATGGCCTCATGGACCTTGGCAAGGGTTTTGGTGCGGTCGAGCCAGACGGGGGTGATCTGGGCCAGGGCGACCCGGACTTCGTCGGTGGAGGCGTCTGCAAAGGCCATGGGAGCAGCAGAATCGATCGGTGCAATCCGAGATGAAAAAGACGGATCTGGAGCAGCGCTTGTGGGGACGAGATCTTGGGCGACGGCGTTGTCGTGGGTCCTTCCCGAGAATGGCGTCAACGAGAACCACGATCGCCGAGCAGCGCCGGGTGAGACGGTTCAGGGCTCGGGTGTCGATCAGAGTCGTCCGATTCACAGCCCACACAGCCCACGCCGGCCAACAAGTCGGTCATCCGCGTGTTGGGGGTGTATTGTTTCCGAGTGAGTTTGCTGCCCAGAGCGCAGGTTCTCGATATCGATAAATGGGTGTGTATTTGGAGCGCCAGGGAAAACAAAAGGCAGCAACCAGCAATCGAATCAGGCGTGCGCGTGATCCGTGTCGTTCATGGCATTAAGGAAAAAGAAAGAAATGCATACAGGGGAGGAGTTGTGGAGGGGACGCAGCGATGGCACACATCTTTGCCAGATCAATCAGTCATCGCGGGCACGGATCATGAGCATCTCATAGACAGACATGACCGTGTACTTTCGGTTCTCAGCCTCGGGGAAGACGATCGACCGGGCAGGGTTATAGAAGACCTCGTCGTCAACCTCTTCTTTCTTGCGGGGCAGGCAGTGCATGAACTTCCAGTTGGGTTTGGCATGGCCAGACTTGGCCATGGCCTCGGTGATCTGGTGACAGAGGAAACCGAGAGCGGCAGGGAGCGAGTCAGCAAATATCACAGCATGTGACAAATCGCGACAACGGCAGCAGCAAGAACAGGGTGATAAGCAGGGTCAGACCCAGGGCACGAGTGTTACCTGGTAGCCGGCAAACTCCATCAGGCGCTTGGCTTTCTCGGCCTCTTGGCCCATCGAGACCCAGGTATCGGTGATGATGACATCGGCGCCGTTGATGGCGACGAGCGGGTCGGTGGTGAAGCTGATCTCGCCATACGATTCGTCGCCGTTTTCGCCGCCACGCGAGTTCTTGAGGGCGAACTCGACAACGTCAGACTCGGGCTGGTAGCCCTTGGGTGTGGCAACCGAAAACGAAATGCCAACACGGGGCAAAGTGGTCATGAGAGAATGCAGGATGTTGTTGGCATCGCCAACCCAGGCGACCTTCAGGTTCTTGAATAGCGGAAGGGGAAGGGGGCCCTCGTGATCGAGACAATCGGGAAGATAGGTCTCGTAGAGAGTCATCAGATCGGCAAGGATCTGCAGCGGGTGGAACTTGGCCGTCAACGCGTTGATGACGGGAACCGTAGAATGAGCCGCCAAGGTCTGCAACAGGGAGGACATGGAAACGGTGAGAAGTGACGCACAAAAGGCGAAGCAAGGATTGGGTGGTCAGAAGACATGCGATACGGGCGAACGAGCGACAGGACGGAACCACCAACACAAAACACCTACCTCAATCTCAGAGTGCTCGCCAACTCGGGCCAGGATAGCGTCAACCATGCTACTGACGACAATGGCAGTGTCCATCAGGGGCTCTCCGCCAGAGATCTGGATGTCCTCCTTGCCCAAAAACATGGGATGGCCACCAAAGTAGGCCCATCCGGCCTCGGCAGAAACACGAGTACGGGTGCTTCGCTTGGTGAAGATCATGGCAAGAGTCTTGCCCTTGAAAGGGAGAGAATTGGGGGTCGAGTGCGTCGACTCGGCCTTCATGAAGGCCTTGATTTCCAGGGCCCGGCGCACGAGCGAGAGAACCTGAGGAGTCGAAAAGTCCTTGAGGGCAACAAAGTGCTTGACGCCGCCAAAGCAGACATCAGGTCCGCCGTAGGGGATGTGGTAGAATGCCTTGCGCTGGGCAAGAGAGTTGGACAGGGTGGGAACAAGACCCTTGGGGGCGGGGCCGCCGAAGGAACGGGCAACGGAGGCCTGGGACGAATGCTTGAGGATGGTGTTCATTGCAGCAGATCGATACGAATCACAGAGAGGACGGTGCGGGATGCGATTTATAGACCGGAGGTTTTCCAGATCTGGCGGGGCACCAAGGTGAAGCGAAGGTCGGGTCAGAATCAACGAGCAGACTGCGAGAATCGATGAGGGAGAGGGATGGGAGACCGGTGGATTGGCAGCATCATTCGTGATCGGGCGCAAAGCCGAGCGGGGACTGGGGGGGTGTGCGACGGCAACCAGAGAGGCGAGCGAAACACGGCGATAACACCGAGACAAGCAGCGGCACTTACTTGGTCAGAGATGTAGTCAAGCTGGACTTTTTCAGACGTGTGGATGTAGCAACAAATCATCGACCTTTGATCTCTTCAAAGGAAGGAGATAGGTCCGAGGTTGCGGAGAACGAACGAACGAGCGGGTGGGTGGCGAGAGAGATGCAAGACAGCGATCGGGCAGCGCCGCAGGTTATATATTCCCGCCGCTGGCGCGAAAAAACGCAGTCGCCTCCGCGATAGGCCAGATAAGAGCATTACGTCAGCGATGACGGGCCGGACACATGACCGCGCGCACAAGGCCGTGCGCAGCGCGTTGCCGTGCGACGGCGGGCGGACACGGCGTGGCGCAGGCGCACGGGACGCGCCACGGGACTGGCTGCGGCTGCGCATGTGCGGCTGGCCACGGGCTGGCCGGGAGGGACGTGTGGCAGTGCCGGTGCACGTGGTCAGCGATGGTGTCGCCGAGTGTGGCGGTGAGTGTCGCAGAGAGTGGACGATGGGCGTCACCGACCATGTGAGTGCACAGCCGAAGATCAATGCCACAGACCAATGCTGCAGACCAATGCTGCAGATCAATGCCACAGACCAATGCTGCAGATCAATGCTGCAGGCAAATGTCGCAGGCGCTCTGCGCCCAAGGGCACATGCGTGACAGATGCGTCACAGCCTCGCGATTTTGGCCCGCGCCGTGTCACCAGTCGTTTCGTCACCAGCCTCATTTCTCCACCATCTCTCCTCCACCATCTCTCCTCCTGCATCGTCTCTCCTCCTGCATCATCTCTCCTGCACCATCTCTCCGTTCCGCACATCGCCATCGGCACTCGTCGGCATGGCCCTGTCCCTGCTTCCTTGGCTGCTGGTCCTGGTGCTTCCAGCATCCTCTGTCGTTGCTGCCTCGCTCGATCCCTCTGGATGCACCGCCATCGCCTCGGCCAATCCTCCCCTTTCCAAGGACTATGCCGTCCCAGATCCCTCCGACAACAATGTCCTTATCAACTGCATGAACTTTTGCCAGGACCGCAACAGCAACATCGCCCCCGCCCGCATCGCGGTCTTCTGGCAGCAGTGCTCCTCCAGCCCGCAGATGTATTGCACATGTTTCCCGACCTATGTCAGCTATCCATCGACCACCTGTGGCAGCAAGAGCCCAGGCACATGCGGCGGTGTGCCCTGCGGAGACTGCACAGCAGCCCTCTTCTATGATGTACGTTCGCTCGGCTGCTCGCCATGTTCACTTGGATTGGCTTGAGACATCTCATACCATCAACACATGTCTGTACAGATCACCGGTGTTGTTCGACCACCACCACCACCTCCTCCTCCTCCTCCTCCTCCTCCGCCGCCGCCGCCGCCGCCGCCTCCGGGAACCACCTCGCAAGCCCCAGGATCCACCGGCCCGCCGTCTCCTGCCAGTACCTCGGTCTCGAGTGGCGCACCATCTGGGTCCATGTCGGCGGCGTCAACACAAGCAACCGCCTCGGTGTCCGTTTTGCCCCCGTCGTCTGTCACCGGCTCGGTCATGTCTGAAGCATCGCAGAGCGTCACATCCAATCCAGCCGACACAAGCCTACCCTCCGGGCTGCTCCCGCCCACACCGGCTCCGAGCGGAGGCAGCACCACCGGCAGTACTGCTACTGGCTCCTCTGCGAGCACAACCGCGGTTGTCATGTACGCCACCATTGGCATTCTTATCATCCTTCTCGGCAGCCTCATTATCTATCGGTCGAGGAGAAAGCTGAACCCGTCCCGCAAGCCGAGATCCAGTCCCGACCAGGAGCCTGTTTCGCCACTGATCAGTCATGCCGCCGCCATTGCCATGGTCCCCCTTGGCCGCCAGTCCTCCGATGATGGAATCGGCCTCGTGTCTTTCCGCCAACAGACGCTACCACCGGATTCGTCCTCCCAAGCGCATGCTCAAGTCCAAGCCCAGGATCCAAGCTCTGTGTCTCGAGCGTCTGCGATAGCTGTAGAACCAACAATAGTGTCTGTACCATCGACTTTGACGGAGGAGCGCTTGACATCCGCAACTGCCCAGTCCGACATTATAACGGAGCCGAGCCCAGCCACAGAATCCGACGAAAAGTTCATCTTGTTTGTCGCGATGAGTGCTTACCACCCAACCGCTGACGACGAGCTCGAGATCAACACCGGAGACATCATTGGAATCCGGTTAGTGCCTCGTTTGCGATGACGACGGGCCCTCTTCTCGATTGGGGTACTTTTTCAACAAGCATGGCTCTGCGCAAACTCTGATTGCTCATGCTGGTCCTGTCTGTTCGATCCTCACCAGAAACGGCGACACCACCAAGTCCCGCATGAAAGGCGTCAACACCACCACCACAAAAACCGGATTCTTCCCTGGCCGCCTCCTGACCAGCTCGCTGAGCGCAACTGGGACTGAATCTGCCGGGTCGGTGGTGTCTTCTAGGGCTTACCAACAATCCGTCGAACCCAATCAGCCCGATTCGCAGGATTCTGCCCATGCGTCCCGCTACATCGTCTCGGTGCCGTTTCAGTCCCAAAGACCCGACGAAATAACCCTCCGCAGCCACGATACCGTGCAAGTCCGGTGAGTAGCCCTGTTCAGCAGAGGCGTCGATGGCTGTGCTGGAGCCGGATGCCTACTGCAAGTTCCTAGCAGCTCGTTTACAAGCCTTTTAACCTCTCGCCGCTCTGTTTCTTTCGCCCATGCATCGCCATCTCCAGCCATTGGTTTGAAGATGGTTGGGTTTATGGCACGAACGAAGCCACTGCTCAATCCGGGATCTTTCCATCAACGTATCTACAACCTCTGGACCCTGTCGATGCGCCCCCGGAATACTCTGAGAGCGGCCAGCGGTCGCCACCAGGGAACAAACTCTAGACAGACCCGTTGCCTGCGTGTCGACCTATTTGGGTGTGGCAGCTGCAACGGACACTCGCCGCACGGGCATCATACGACTCTGGATTCCGTGTGATTCCAGATCATGCACGAATCTATGACACTGTCGCTGATTCTGATACATTGTAATTCCATTGCCGCCGTGTTTAACATGGGACGAGGCGGGGCTGCTTTGTCCGTCCCGAATACATGAATGCATGAATGCATGCACACTCTTGTGATTCTCACTGGCAATTTATCACAATCAATTTTTTCCGGCTGCTCGCGGTTGCTCATCTCGAATATGAATACACGCTGTAGACCAAGATGCAGCAAAAGTTGGAATCCGGCCATGGTCGGTTGACGGCATTTGGTATCATCTTGAGCCAATTGACGGTGGTGGTGGGCGATTGATGCGGAGGAATGACCAATTGTATCATTGTTGGAAGCTCCACTCCGATTGCGGACAAGAGCCACCACCATCTGAATCTCTCTGGTTGGGAACCTAGTCAAGCGTGGCTGTGTGTCAGCGAGATGACATGATCGCTTGGCTATCAGGCAAGACTCACCTTGACAAGATGTCTTCCCACGACTGATTGAGCGAGCGATGCGTTTCTGGATCTGAATCAAGGACGCCAGTGTGAGCATCTCTGCCAGCCCAAAATGCGCTGGTTTTGAGGAGATTCTTTCTTCCCCAAGGGCGGAGCCAGCCATCGCTGCTATTTTCTCGCCAGATGGCTCCCAAGAGAAAGACACCCCGACCCCGACCCAGGAGAGTCATTGGGTGATCCTGGGTCGGGGTCGGGGTCGGGGGGTGTCTTTCTCTTGGGAGCCATCTGGCGAGAAAATAGCAGCGATGGCTGGCTCCGCCCTTGGGGAAGAAAGAATCTCCTCAAAACCAGCGCATTTTGGGCTGGCAGAGATGCTGCGCAGTGGCGTCCTTGATTCAGATCCAGAATTGCATCGCTGAGCAATGAATGAAATGACGCGGTATCAGTGCCTACCGACCAATAGAAAAGCAGAATATAAATGAATGAAACCAAAAGAACCCCTGCTGTCTACATTGGAGCCGGCTGGAGCCGGATGGGAGCGGGAAGAAACAATCCAGAATGCATCCAGGATCGAATGCATTCTGCGCAGCATGAGACACGTGATAAAGTACTTCTGGGCGAATGCCGAGGATCTGGTACCCACCACCGTCAATCGGCTCAAGGTGATACCAAATGCCGTCAACCGACCATGGCCGGATTCCAACTTTGCTGCGCCACATACAACGTGACTTTCAGGTGACCGAGATGAGCAGCCGCGAGGAGCCGGAAAAAATTGATAGTGGGGCTGGCTCCACAGCAAATCCGCCCCGGCTGCGGCCCTTGTGGCACGCCGGCTTTCGGCCTTGGGCGATCTCGCCGCTGCCTCGATTTCTTGCCCTTCTCACCACCACCCCGATCAGACCGCTCCTGCATCGGCTTGCTGCTGCTGCTGCTGCTGCCGCTGCCGCCCAACCATCGCTGCAACAAAGCTTTACCCATGTCCGATGACACACCGAGAGACCGACGGCGCCAGCGTGCCTGCCTGTTATGTGGTCTGATCAAATCCACCAGCCAATTCCAGAACGACGGCTGCGACAACTGCTACGTTTGGGTCAAGACCGACGTATCCTACTTTGAGTACACCTCCGCAAAGTTTGATGGGGCCATCGCCATGCTGGAGCCCGACTCATCTTGGGTAGCCCGCTGGCAGCGCATCGACAAGTTCTGCAGCGGCATTTATGCCATCCGAGTATCTGGCCGCATCTCCAAAAACCTGGAAGATCGCCTGGCTGATGAAGGCTTCAAGTATCGTCCGCGCGACGGATCGGCGCAAGAATAGGGGACCTAAAGACACAACCGGATGGATCGTCGCCATCGACTCAGCGCTGGTGCATCCGCACGATGCAGTCTCGCCCCTCGGAATCCTCACACGGCCCCCAGAGATCATTTCCCCACATCCTCCCATTCACCTCCTCGCCTTGCAAGTCCTCGGGCTCCAGAAATTGACTCCTATACTCCCCCTCGTCATATCATTCTCTCCCGCTCGTATCATCCGGTGCCGTATAGGTGTTACGTTGATGTGCATGAACGCAGCGACCACAATACAGTGGTCGAGCAGAACGTTGTTCGGACCAGAGAATCTGCTGAATGTCTTGTACCTTTCTGTCCCCGGCTTTATTCAAGACTCCACAATCGATTGGGAGCGGGGTCTCCGAGTCGGGACGTCGACTCGGACAAAGTCTAGGCAACACGAGCCAATTTGCCATCGTCTGTGTTGATTCGAGGCTTGACTCTTGTTTTTGCGGTTCAGTGAGCCTGAGGCCTTCGGACTTGGACGTCCGCAGTGGCAGCGATCCCGAAGCCATGATTGCTAGTCAAGCAACTCGACCGCCACCTTCAGAAGCTCCAGCATCCTCATGTATGTCGCTGCTTCAGCAGTTTTGCTCTGCTCCTCCAGATAGGCTGGAGGGAGAGCCAGATCGCCGATCCTGGAGTCCAGGTCTTGGAGCTTTTCGCTGTCCAGTCGCATGTATTCCTGGAGAATCAGGTCTCTCGCTTCGATGTAGGCCAGCTGCATCTGCTGGCCCAGGAGCTGCTTATCAGCATCGGGGCTGGTAATCATGTGCTGAAGCTCCTGACGGAACTGCGAGTCAACGCTCTGCCAATCCTTGTACAGGCTGCCGCTCGAGTCCATCGGCTGTATGCCGCCGGGCAGCTCGCTCTCGACGCCCTGTAGTTCAGAGGGCCCGATGGTCGCAATGGCCGAATCCGACAGCGCCGCATTTGGAGCCATCGCAGCTTCGGGTGGGATTGAGTTGGAGTGGCATTCGGGGTCCTGGCTTTGGGAGCGATGGGCGGAGAACATGGCTCCCAAATCGACATGTTCATGCTCGCTCTCCGGCTGGTACCGACTGTGCTGAAACCGAGGGACTTTGTTGCGACGGAGGGCCAGCCGGCTCTGCATCAGAGTCACACCGAGACAGTCGGGAACCATTTCCTCGAGTTTCGTACAAAGCTCTGCCAGTGTCTTGTCTGGCTGGCACCTGCATGACGAGGCGATACCCGCAGCGGTCAGTATTCGACGACTCCAGAACCAGCAGGGCTCTTGGTGCACTCGTTCATCGACTCTGAATTCGATTCCCGGTCCGGCTGCATACATGACCCGAGGCCCGCTCTCCATGGTGAAATTGGCTGTGTCGCGACGAGTGTGTCGATGACGAATATGTCGTCGAAGGGAGCAGAGACCAAAGTGTGCAGATGGAAAGGCAGTTTTCCAGAGCTGAACCCGGGGCACATAGCCGTATCTGTTGGCATGGAGGGCTTCTCCGACACCAAGCAAAGCCGTGAAGGGGACGACGAGAGAGCCGGTGTCGCACGACACAATATCTGTCAAAGACATCCGTCAAAGGATCGGCCAGGTTGAGGAGACATGGCGATGCCGGTCCTGCCGAGGCATGGCTGGATCTTGTGTCCAAACGCACAACTAGAATGTAATTGCCTTTGTGCGGCTCGACAGGCTCGATTTTCCGTCGGTAGGTTGGGTTGGCTTGCAGGGTGATGTTGAATAAGCAGCGGGACATCTTGCTGTCGAATCGCAATGCTGTCTCCATCTGGGTCCTGAATACACAATCACCAGTCGCTCGCCATGACGAGTCACAGTACCCTCGATTCATACGCCGTGGGAGGACGGAGGGCGATCCACACTCATCATTCGGAGGCTGTCGAGGCGGTTCTCTTGATTGTGCATGGCCTGGTGCATGGCCTGGCGCATGCGGCCTTTCAGGAGCCGCAGGTTCGATTAAAATAGCACAGCATCCTGGACGAGCCGACCGCCCATATCGGACGATGTGGATGTTCGTCGAGATGGGCTACATGAATCGCTGTCGGACACCATGCTCTTCGGTTCTCAAACCAACGGTCAAGACGACATCCCGAGGTCCAGCGTCCCATCCGAGTCGGAACAGACCACATCGTGTTGGCGCAAAGCCCTTCAATTGCCTGATGGATTCAACGCCACTTGCACATTCATGAAGATCACCACGATCACACACGCCGTCATAAACAGCAAGCAAAATATAGCAACATAGACCGACGGAATGTAGCGGGTGATAAAGTACGGGAGTGCTTCGAATGGCCTCTGATCGATCACGACGGATTGATGGATCGATTGCGTGCCCATTTCCGGATCGTGCAGCTTGATCGAGATGATTTCAGTGCGATGGCTGGCGATGGACATGCGCTTCTCGTTCAGAGCCCCCGAGGTTCCAGTGCGGCTGGTGTCCTCTCGACCGGCTCCAGTTGTCATCGACACCATTGAAGACTTCGACAGCCCACCTGCAGCAAGGCGCTCGTTGCTACTGGCCATGATTCTGCGGCTCATTTGGGCAGCAGCCATCTGCCGTCTGGGATCAGGAGTCTCGAGCAGAGCCCGGTTGCGGGGGCGTTTTCCCGTGAGGGCCGCACCGACTGACGACTGACCAGAGACTCCGCCAGAACTGATACTCGTCCCAACGCTCACGGCCGAGACTTCGTTGATGCACCAGGTTCTCGGCCGCATTTGTGTGCGAGAGATGCTGGTGGAGTTCATGCGCGACATTGGGCGGGGCATGTTCATCATGTCGTCGTTGCTGCTCTTGACAATGTCGATCACCGGGATCTCCATGTGCTTTCGGTCCTTGACTTGGGCCTCAATAGAGCCCGACTCGAACGGCACCACCTCCGGCAGCTTAGAGTCGGATTTGGATGCGAGTGGGAGCTCCAAGTCCTTGCCGGAGGAGACGTTTGACAGCCGGTCAGGTCTGGATCCATCCGCTTCGCTCCGTACATCGTTATTGGACTTTGCCATTCCCATCATCCGTGGCGCCAGACGCCCCATGGGAGCCGGCGAAAGCCCCGTGGCTGAGTGACTACTGGTCATTCTCGACACTATTGGCTGTTCAACCGTCAGCTCGTCCCGAGAGGTTCGCATGGAAGGCTGGGACGGTGTTGCGCGAATCAACGACGATAGTGGAGGACTCGCTTGAGCCACCGCGAGGACCAATTGCCCCGGAGGCGGCGTTTCGTGCTCTTCAGCACTGGGTTCTGAAAATTTGATTCCCTCATCAACCGAAGAGTAGCGCGGAGTCCCGTGCGAGAGCGAAGTATTGCTCTTGGAAGTAGTGGCAGCAGCCTGGGATCCCATTGGAGATCCCATTGGAGATCCCACTGGGTATCCCACATGGCTGTCGCTCAGATTGGCAAAAGTCGGCGACTTGAGACTCTCGCTGAGTCGCGAACAGTATCCCGACGAATCTCGGGCCTTCTCTTCGACGCTGGTCTGGTACTCGGACCCCACGCTCTGCTGTCGTTCCAAATTGCGCTGGATGACTTGAGCTACGCTGATGGCTTCTTCGCTATCGATGGTCATCAATGGGCTGAGCATCTGTATCCGGCTGAGACTGTTGCGACTAATCGAGCTTGGCGGACTTGCAGCAACCAGATTGACAGAAATGTTCTTGAGATTGGCTCGTATGGGAGCATTGGGCGATAATTGGGAGGTTGCATGCACAGCTGTCGAAGTGGCCTGGCCGGCCGCCGCCTCCTTCTCCATGGCATCGAGATCTATCACCCTTTCCTTCGAAGGGACTCTTGCGCTGGCGCTGATGCTCTGAACGCTATCGGCATGGGCTGGTCGGATAACGGACCGCTCTCGCGGGGCGGAGGAGTACAGAGACCCCCTGCTGATCCCAGGTGCAATTGACGTGTTTGTGTGCTCAGCCAGCGAAAGCTGGGGGTTCGTTTCTTGAACCGAACTGATCGATGCTTCTGAGTTCAGACGCTGGTGAAGTTTTCCGTATTCGAATGTCTTTCCGCGATCGATTCCAAGTCTTTCGAAGTTGGTATGAGGCAGATGATAGACAAAGTCAAAGTCGTCTTCGTCGTCGTCAGATGCCTTCTTCTTATAGTTTGTATCCATGTACAGAAACTCGAGCTCATCCAAGACACTTTGGTTGAGCTCTGGCGTTCATTCAGCATGTTCATCCGAATGCATGTTCATTCAAAGGCACCAGCTGTCAGCTTTGATCGGTGCGTATCAAGTGCGGACTGAACGATGCTCAAACGACACTCAAGCGTGATCCACAGAAGGTCGCTCTCAGGTAGAGCTCCAGCGCAGCGTGAGCTATCGTCGCGCGATGGCATTTCCACCGACATGGGTCATAAGCACGTATACATGTATGTGTGCCACGATGATGATATTGCCGGACGAGCCCTCGAATGCCTGGTACTTACCCTTGTTGCGCCTTGAGAGAAAGATATATACCATATACGGAATGATGAAGTTGGACAGACTTGCAAAGAACAGCGAGCTCCAATTGACAATTTGTGTGAGCCAGTCACCCGTTTGGAAGGGGATAACGAGAATGAACGGCAAAACGGCAGCAAAGAAGGTTGCCCACTCTGAGCAACGTTCGAGGCAGGCGCCGTATTTGTTTCGCAGTTCGCCACGGATTCCGCACAGAGATCGAGTCGGCGAATTAGTGAATGAGTCAAGTTGAGTGAGGGTGGAGTGGGTCAGTTTGAAAGGCTTGAAGATCCAAAGCAAGCCAAATGTCGCCGTGGGTGCCTGCACAGGTGTTTCTCTGGCACAAGCACCATGGCCGAGGTCCTAGTTCACAGCTTACCATGAGAACAAAATCCGCTCGTAACAAGGTTGAGTCGCATAATGATTATATACACAGGTATCGTCGGTAGAAGCACGGTGATGGAAAAGATGAGATTCAGAATCACAATCATGAGCACGAGAACTGGGCTATTGGCTGCGGTGTTGGTCAGAAACGAGCTGATGATGTTGGAGTTTTCTGGAATCGGCACCGTCACGGCTCCTAAGAGAGTTGTTTGTACGATGAGATGCTGTGGAGACGAAGGCCAGCGCGCAATTTGCCCACGACCCCGTGTTGTTGACCATACTGACGAGCACTATTGGTATCCAGCCCGTCGCAACAGATTCTACGGGCACTTTGGGATTACCAATGATTCCGACAAAGATGAATTGAATGGTGGGCAGCCACAGCGACCAAAATATAGATTTGAATATGGACACATCCTTGTGCTTTGTGTTGAGCCACGAGGGTATCTGAGTGATGAATGCTGTGTTGTGATGGTATTCATGTCAGTAAAAACACGTCGAGCAACTCCAACGACTGCACTTGCTCGAGCCCAGGTGAATTGGTGCCAGACGGGCATGAGAAATGCCACCTATGATGCGTGCGGATAGTGCAGCGTGCGAGCATGATGCAGCGTGCAGAGTTGGTGCAGCGCAGGGTCGAGGTGAGCGGATGATGTCATTACCATAGTTGAACATCACGGTTCCGACGACTTGCGAAACGTCCTTGGTCTCAGGGTGGATCAGGGACCAGTTGAGGCCTTGCGAGATGAACATGATGCACCAAATCACGATCACCGACACTGTCAAGAGGAACGAGACTGGGAAAGCCAACCAAGCATCGTGAATAACCTCAGCTCGGACGAGAAGGCAGCTATGCGATACATTACGCAAACTCGGTCACCGTACACCGCATGCTTCGGGCCACTCTACGCCCCGCCACAAGACTGTGGTCCTTCCCATTACTTACAAAATTGGACGATAATGTTGTCATTGAGGTTGAGGGCCGACAAAGGTGCACACACAAATATGAAAACCTGCCGGTTCACAGCACCGTTGGAAAGTAAAGCCACAGCATCACAGGTGAGTTTGAGTGCAACAGTCGGGGTATGCCCATGCTCACGCCAATGCTAATCCGGGTTGATTTGATCCGTGTTCATTGCCAAGGCACTGCGGCAGCTACCACCGCGCTAGCGAGTCAATGGACAGCACGCATTACCAAATATCCAAGAGTGAAGAGCATGATCGTGTTCTGAAACGGTGAGTTTGCATCGATGTTTCCGGGTTGGCAGATGAATCCAGATTGACTCCATGGGTAGATTGCGAATCCACAGGTCTGCCCAAAGACGACGCCGATAACTGCGTCGAGTTGCTGGTCGAACAAGCATCAGTACGGAAGTGCAAACATATGGAAAGATCAGCCAGTGGCCAAAGGGTTGATTCGGCAGCTCAGGCTATCACGGAGGCAGGTGCGTGCAAACGACTTGGTAAAGCAGACCATCGTGAGCACACGCCGACGGTTTGTGGCATAGCGAGCCTTGAGACCCGCAGCAGCTGCCCATGCTTTACCTGGCACGCCAAAACAATCGTGGCGATGTTGACGGACTGCATTGACAAATAGAGAATGACGTGCATGGCATAGTACGCCTTGCGGCCGTAGAATTGATGCACCAGTGTCACGTACTCGACATTGCGCTGGAGTAAAATACACGGCCACAGGCCGAGATAGAGCTGCAGTCAATGTCTGAAGAATCGTCCACACGCCAACCTGCAACGGCCAAGGGTGTCTCGCCGAGTGCACAACAGATGGCTGAAGTGAATCGAGAGTGGACGCAAGCATGCCGCGCAGAGCAGTGGGTACCCCACCTGGAATCTCTCATTCCCAGGAAATGCCGTGAGGGCTTCAGTCAAATAGAGGGATCCCAGGCCAGAGAGCAAGGCGAAAACGAGAAAGGCTATGGTTGGGCTACAGTCAAGAGCGTTGGGGCAATAAAAGCAAGTCAGATATGCGCCTGAGGACAGCGAGCATAAAACCTCAATCGAGGGTTTTGTCCTGGTGCAATCGCTTGGCGCTGCAATGGTATCATGGCTGGACACTCGCTCCTGCTCAGTACTTACGCAAACCACCCGCACTGCTGATAGAGAAGGGGTATGGTCACGATTCCTGTGGAATGACGAGTCGCCGTTGACGACGGGTTATCATCAGACAATGGCGGCAGAACCGCGGATGCTTGGTAAACCGACGAGCCGCGGCAGGGAACCGAGGTGATTGTCAAACTGATAGACCTACCCGGCCCCATGATGCTGCTGGCAAGCAGCCCAACACTGCCGACAAAGCCGCTGGAAGCGATTGAACAAATGCAGATGAGTTCCATTGCTACTGCTCCTCCCCGCAAGACCAAGATGGACCACGGAGGCCTTTGTTGTGGGTATCCCATCGACCACCAGAGTCCTCGTCGAGCTGTCCCCATTCAAGCTCTCCGGAGAATCATCGGCGATTGCTGTGTCGGCTTACACATTTTTAATATAGATATCGGACATGCTTCGCTGTCTGAAGAATCTCAGTGCAACTAGGAGGGAGTGATGACGATCGTTGTGGCAAGATTTGCGAGCGTCGAGAAAATGCAGAGGATGAAATCGACAAGACGAGTAAATGGAATTGAGACGGCGAGAACGGGAGAACGAAAGAGGGAGGGTGAGCAGAAAGTTGAATCGGCTCGGGCAGTGGAGATGCACACCCGTTCGTCATCGCCCGACATGTCGCAGCATATCTAAGCTTGACCATATCTTCACGCACTGCCGATATACCCCGGATCTAGAGCCTGACATCACATCCGGCAGAGCGCCATCAGCTGATTCGCAGGCAGGCGCCCGACGACATATTGAACAAGCGTGATTGGGCCGATGTGAAGTTGTGTGCTCCGATAGGGTCTGCTGCTGAGGCCGGCGATCCAAGCGACAAGTCCGGCCCACAGACTTGCCCACACCTTGACAAAGCCCTATTACTCTCCTTGAACTGCTTGCGCCGATCAGGTCCTGGTCGATTCCATGGACCGCAAGAGAGACTTTCTCAATTATCTAGTGCAAAGTTTACCATGAACTGCTGTGCCGACAGGTCAAAGCATCCAGGCTCTCATATCGATACAGCCAATCCAGCGAGAAACGGGACTATCTCCTGGCATAAGGCTCCAAGCACAGTCTTGAATACACTTGGTCGATCTCCTGCGTCGATGTGGGAGTGTAGTGCATCCACTCGATGTGGGAGTGTAATGGATGCATTCGACCCTCTGGACAGCTCCATGATGTATCGATATCAAGATACTCGGCCTTCTCGAGTCGCTTGGCTTCCTGGCACTGTGAGCATACCTGGAGATCGAGTCACTTGAATCGCCGTCGCCTGGCGGGTGTCTTTCGCTTGCGGAGAGCCATCTGAGCGAGAAAGCGTCCTTGATTCCGATCCAGAAACGCATCTCACAAGTGGCCCATTTGTGGGTCATCTGGTCACCGAATGCAAACGATGGCTCTCAGTGCAGCGATGCGGAAATCGAGTGTGTGGCGAATGGTCGTGGCCAGCGCGCGTAACAAAACATTTGATCAATCGTCAAAATCACGGGTGTCCCGTTTCATATTGGATTGACTGTAAAACAGCACTTGCCCCCAAGCCCTGTCGGGATGCAGATCCTTGATCAAGGAAACTCATCTTTTAAGTGTGGATGAGCATCATTCCGCTGTCATTAGCCTACCCAGGGTAGATGGAGCGCTCAGTACCGCCAGGGTCCTTACAGTCATCGAGGAGACAGTATTCTACTTTAAAATCCGATCATGCTGTTTATTGAGAGTTCCAGCGGCTCTGGGGATGTCTTGATCGACTCACATGGAGCTGCGGTGATATCTGTTTGAGACGGCGCTCCAACTCGCCAAACAGTGATGACTCCATATCGCCACAGTCTAAATGCTGGAGGAGGGGCATGCGGGGGAGCCCTTCGACCGAGGACAAGTTGGAGCAGGCGCGCAAATCTAGTTTCTCCAGGTTTGTCAACTCAGCGGGAAGGCCTTGGAAGGATCGAACCGAGGCAGGAAGCTGAAGATGCCGAAGGGCAGGCATGAGGGGGCAGCCGCGAAGGCTTGTTGCATGAACTGGGTGCCTTTGCTGGCAATACTCGAGAGTCTCCAAGCGAGGCAAGATGTTTGGAAGGCCACGCATGCTGCTGATTGACGGCGGCAGCATCAAATGTCGAAGATTTGGCGTGGGCGGAAAGCCTTCGAGCGATGTGAGCGAACGGCAATGGATGTAAATCCCCTCAATGAACGGTAGATGTTCTGGGAGGCCATGAAGGCTGGAAAGTACTCCGTCCAAATACAAGATCTTCAGATTGGGTGTGTATGGAAAAGCTTCGAGGGATGCAAGTTTACTACATCCGCTGAGGCTCATCCAGTTGAGGGACGGCAGGAAGCTTGGCAGTCCATGAAGACTGGAAAATGAACCGCTCAGTCTCAGTCTCTTCAGACTTGGCAAACCTTCCAGGGACTCGGGCTCGGATGACGATGGCAAATCAAGCTCAACAAGTGGTTCCCGATAGGTCGTTGGCATGTCAGGGACCACGAGTTCCATTGTGATTCTTGGCACCCACAACCTTGCAAGCTGAGTAAAACCTTGGAGAGACTCGAGTTTGCTACATTGTGAGAGATCCATGGTCTCAAGGGACCTCAGGACTTTTGGCAGTCCTTCCAAGCTTCGTATTGATGGAGGCAATGTTAACTTGACCAATTTGGGCATCTCTGGCATTCCATCGAGCGACAAGAGTGAATGGCACATGAGCTCAAGGCTCTCGAGGGATGGCATGGAGCTTGGCAACCCACACAGGCTGGATATCAGTCCACCCAGCTTCAATCTCGTCAACTTGGGTGTCTGTGGAAAGCCTTCGAGGGACTCAAGCATCGAGGCCTTCGACAGGTCGAGTTCATCAAGCGAGCATAGGCGGGCCATTGGCATTCCAAGGACTTTAAGGCCACTTGGAGGCTTCAGCACCGTCAATTTTGGCAAGTTGAAGAGACCCTTGAGTGATGCAAGTTCAGTGCACCGCGACAAATCCATCACATCAAGTGAATTCAAGATCTCTGGCAGCTCTTCCAAGGTGGCAATTGACTGAGGCAGGATCAACTTTGTCAGCTTCGGCATCTCGGACATCCCGTGAAGTGTTTTCAGTTGAGTGCAGCCCTCGATATCGAAGCGGCAAAGCGACGGAAGTATTGAGGGCAATCCTTGGAGACTCCCAACATTTGTAACGAGTTTGAGGTGCTCGAGCATGGGCATATCGGGCATTCCTCTGAGCGACGTAACGTTTTTTCCCTCAAGCTCCAAATCCTTCATGAAATCGAACCTCCGCGGCATTCTGAGGAGAGGTTCGGTGTCTTTGGGGGCCAATAACTTCATTTTGGGCTGCTGCTCAATGCTCAACACAACGGAGCGACGGCTTTCTCTTCGGCGCCATCTCGAATGTTCCTCATCAAAGTCATACCCATCGGGCTGGATTGCGACGTCCATCAAAGGAGGCTCCCACTTTGCCACCGCGTTGGGAACCTCCAGCACCGATAGACTGCCGTCGCCACCTTTGTGCTGATATCCGATGTATGTTGCATTTTGGTCGACGCTCAACAGGTGGAGTGTCATGCTCTTATCGGAACTATCTGCCTTGTGGCGGCTTCCGGTGCTCTGCTGCGGGATCCCTACTTCAGAGGCCGCTGCCCCCAAGAAACGTTCGAGAATCTCGCGCGACTGTTCCATGACCACTTTGAGGATGTTGCCTGACAAGCTCGCTTCGGAAAGCGCTTCGGTGACGACAAGGGCCAACGATATCCAAAATCCATTCGGGACTCGATCGGCGGCAGATACGGGCGGCTCTGATTCGGAACCATACTGCTGCTGGGACGACGCTCGGAACCAAGCCATTTTCTTGGCCATACCCTTCAGATAGAGCGATTGAGGGAGTTTGATGGCTGTTAAGTTCGCGATCGGAGGCAGACCTCGGATCGATTCCAATTGATCGCACATCCACATGTCCAAGATCTTGAGCGAGTTTAGTTGGGTCGGGAATCCACTGAGCGTCTGGAGTGAGCCCGGGAGACGGAGAGTCTGCAGCTTGGGCAAGGGCGGGAATCCTGCGAGAGTCTCCATTCGGCTGCAGCGACCCATGTCTAGCAGTATAATTTGATCAAAGTATTGATAGAGGCAGTCGATGCTCTGGACAAGTGGAGGCAGGTATACGACTCGGATGTTCGGCAATTGTGATAGTCCTTTGAGGCTTTCGAGCTTTGCGCACCCGGACAAATCGAGAGAGGCTAGAGCGGGTAGACGCTCTGGCATTCCCTTGAGGTCAAAGATGTTGCACCGAAGTGTCAAGGATTCAAGTTGGGGCATCTCTGGACATCCGGTCAAGTCTATGACTCTGCCGACAGAGTCGTCGACGGCAAGATCTTTGATACGCCTCATGATTCGTGGCCTGTCCGATAGCATGGAGGCTGCGCAGTTGATCAATCGGAGGTGAGCAAGTCCCTGAAGATTATGCAAGATGCACAATTCGTGCGGGAGCAGCTTGGAAACTTGCTCGTCGGTGTGGAGTGGATGGTGTTCGAACCGGACGATGCTGTATGTTGAACGGCAGTCAGTAGCGCCGCATTTGCCCTTACACCGCAGCTGCCCGTTTTCAACCAGCACAATGGAGCTGTCGAGGATCTTGAACTGATCCTGTGGACTGAGTGAGCGGAAAGCGTCGTGGGCATCATCGTGGCATATTTTCCAGTAGCCGACAGTGTCGAAGGGATGGCCGAGACCCAGGCCCTTGCTTCGGGACGTGATGGCTTTGCGGAGGGCCTTGTGCCGAGGGACAGCCGCCCAGAGCGACAGCTCCTTCTGATATGTCTCGAAACTCGTGGGATATCCGTTCTTGCGTGTGAGGAAGTGGCATATTCCCTGGAGGATGCTCTTCCGACCTATCGATTTCTCAACCTTGCCAAAGATATCGCGGACTTTCACCCTGTCTCCAAAGTGGGACTGGGCAACTCGAAACCAGGCGTCCTCAGAAACAAGTGAGAGTACATTCTTGTACTGTGGCGCCAGGTCGGGAAGGAGAGCCAGGGTTCCGCCATCGATGGCAGCGATGAAGGCGCCGTTGCAGATCAAGATCGTGAGGATGTCATGGCTGGCGAGAGAGGCACAGACACGGCTGGGATGGCCGGAATGAGGGCTGTCCTGTTGTTCGGCTTCGGTAATGGAAATTATGCCACCCGTCGGATCGTCCTCCGATGTGCTCTTGTGGGACATGCTGAACTGCAGCGGAATCGGGCTGGCGACCAACGATGGAGGAGAGGGCAGCTGCTTTTCTGGATGCCTGGGCTTGGTGCTTTTATCTTACGTTCGGACATTCGGCTGGCTGGGCCACCCATCGGACATCCCGCCTGGCTGCGCCGGTTGTCTTGCTCCCCGATTTTGAGCATTGGCGCATGTTATCACTCAAACCATTTGCGTGCTGGCCATAACCGTTCAGTGATGCGTTTCTGGATCTGAATCAAGGACGCTTTCTTGCTCAGATGGCTCTCCGCAAGCGAAAGGCACCACCCAGGCGACGGCGATTCAAGCGACTCGATCTCCAGGTATGCTCACAGTGCCAGGAAGCCAAGCGACTCGAGAAGGCCGAGTATCTTGATATCGATACATCATGGAGCTGTCCAGAGAGTCGAATGCATTCATCACACTCCCACATCACCACAGGAGATCAAGTGTATTCAAGACTGTGCTTCCCAACCCAACTAAACATTGAGATTGCCAACCAGGACGGGAAATAATCGCATGGCTTGCCCACTAGAGCCAACAGAAGGAGGGTATTGATGCCATAGTGATCATTTCTGAGGGGAAAGCTGTAGATATTGATATGGGCATTCGTCCAGGTCGGAAAGGCGAGGCTGGTGAGCTTGGCAAGACCGCTTGTTCTCGAACCTCACCACCAGATGTAACCCAGCATCCCTCGCTTGCTCTTCTCAATGGCTTTGATCTTGGGGTCGGCTTGGTCATTGCCATGTTGGTGAGTCCTCTTGTACCAGCTGAAGGCAGTGTCAACGTCCTTGGTGACGCCAAGACCACTTTCGTAGCAGAGACCAAGGCTGAATTCGGCAGGCGCATATCCTTGGTCCGCTGCTTTGGTATACCATTCAACCGCCTTGCGGTAATCTTGGGTAGTTCCCCTGCCCTTCTCGTAGCAAACGCCGAGCATGTGTTGGGCAGCTGCGTCGCCATGCTCTGCGGCCTTGTTGTACCATTCGACTGCCTTGACGTTGCTCTGAGCAACCCCTTGGCCATTCTCAAAGCAGGAACCGAGCCTGTATTGCGCAGTGGTGTCGCCTTGATCGGCTGCCTTGGAGCACCACTCGACAGCCTTCTCGTAACTCTGCACGACTCCACGGCCGTGGTAGTAGCAATCGCCGAGATGGCTCTGGGCAGCGACATGTCCCTGGTCGGCCGCTTCGCTGTACCAGTGAGCAGCGTTGATGATGTTTTGGGACACTCCCTGACCTTCCTCGAAGCAGCGGCCTAGTTTGTACTGAGCGTCTGCGATTCTCTGGTTGGCCGCCTCTGTGTACCACTTTACGGCCTTGGTGTAATCTTGGTCGATGCCATGCCCTTCGTAATAGCATTCGCCCAGGCTATACTGAGCAGAGGCATGGCCTTGCTCGGTAGCGCTGGTATACCATTCCACTGCTTTGACATAGTCCTGGGTGACTCCTTGGGCGTTCTCAAAGCAAGTACCGAGCGAATATTGCGCTTTTGCGTTGCCGCGCTCAGCCGCCATGGTATACCATTCGATGGCCGCGGCATAGTTGCGTTCGACGCCCCGACCATAATGATAGCAGAGCCCGAGCATGTACTGGGCACCCGGATTCCCCTGTTCGGCCACCTTTGTGTACAGTCTGGCGGCCTGGACGTAGTCTTGATCGACTCCCCGACCGTAAAAATAGCAGGAAGCGAGGCCGTGCTGAGCGGCCATGTTTCCCTGCTTTGCGGATTTTGCGTACCACTCTGCGGCCTTGGCGTAGTCACGGACAACGCCACGGCCGTGGTGGTAGCATTCGCCAAGATTCCACTGGGCGACGGCGTTTCCTTGATCGGCGGCCTTGGAGTACCACTCGGCAGCTTGGCCGTGGTCTTGCACCACTCCTTCTCCCTTTTCGTAGCAAGTGCCAAGGATCAACGAGGCGGCGGCACTTCCCTGGTTGGCGGCTTTGGTGTACCACTGGACGGCTTTGAGATGATCCTGGGAAGCCCCTTGCCCCATTTTGTAGCAACTGGCCAAGATTAGTTGAGCAGCGATGTGGCCTTGTTCGGCAGCTTTGGTGTACAGCTCGAGAGCTTTGTTCTCATCTTTGCTGAAGCCGATGCCGTGATGATGGCAAGATCCGAGCTGAAACTCTGCATACATGTTGTCTTGTTCAGCAGACTTGCGCATCAACTTGATGGCCATCCACGGGTTCTTTGCGAGCCCCCAGCCGTTGAGATAGCAGGACCCTGTCCAGTATTGGCTATCGCTGAGGCCCTCGCCGTCGAGCTTTTCAAATAGTTCTACTGCTTTGGCTTGGTTCTGGGCCGTTCCGAAGCCGTGGATCAGACATACGGCCACAAGATGCCTGGACAGCCTATCCTGCTCCGAGCCGAGCTGGCAGAGCTCAAAGAACCTGCGGGCGACAGGAGAGCTCGAAGACGACAGCTTTCCCTCGACCGCAGCCATGCATTCGTCCTCACCAAGAGGAAATTCCGCCGACTTGTTCTCCCGGATGAGTCTGGCGCCCATCATGCGATCCTGCTGAGTGCCTAAACCAAGATAGTACATCCAGCCGAGCATGTGGGTTGCGATTGGCCTGAATACTTTGTCGGTGGACTTGCTACTGACTTCATTCCAGTACGAAAAGGCGTCTGTGTGCCGCTGCGCAACACCGAGCCCTGAGAGATGGAGCCAACCTAGATAGAAGTAGGCCTCGAGGCTCTTGGATTTGGCAAGATTGCGGTAGATCCGGCCGGCGGCATCCAGCAGAGGTGTCTGTTCCTTGCTGATCGGATCGACCCTGCTCAGTTTGAAGAAATCCTTGATTGCCTTGGGTGGTCTCTTCGCGCGGAGCTCTCCAGCTTGGGTCAGGAGACGGGCAGCGACTTGATGATGAGCATCCTTGTCGCCAGCCTGATATCGATCTATGAGGAGGAGCGGGATATCGTGATTCACCGGAAGGTCGTCATCGGCAGAGCCCGAAGGTGGGGGCGGAGGCTGGGGTGTTTCGACGGGCTGGGTTCTCCGCGTGCTGCCATTACGGCTCATACTGCTCAGGATTCTGGACATGGGGATTGGGGAAGTAACTGGGGAAGCAATTGGCGAGGCGATTGGGGAAGCAATTGGGGAAGCAATCGGCGATGTTGTCGTGAACAGCTTCAGGGCAGCGGCGATATCGGAGAACCCGGGCCGCTGCGCAGGGTCTTGGTGCCAGCAGCATTCGATCAGCTGCCATACTTCATCCGGGAGGCCCTCGAATCGCCTGGGTCGGTTGCCACGGATGACTCGAGTGGCAATCTGACCCGACTGCATAAGCTGTCCGTCGACTGTCACCCAGATCTCGCCGTTATTGAGTACTTGGTACATGGTGATGCCGAATGCGTACACGTCCGTCTTCTTGGTCGAGCCTGTAGGGTGGTCGTCGTCGAGCATCTCGGGTGCCAGAAAGTCGGCCGTTCCACAGAACAGAGCCGTCGAGTGCGTCCGCGCTGCTGCAACCGTCGCAGTCCGCTGGCGTGCAAGACCAAAGTCTATAATGACGGCGTTGAAATATTTGTCAAGAAGAATGTTTTGTGCCTTGATATCGCCGTGGACAATGTTTTCATTGTGGAGGTACTCCATGCCAGAGGCAACCTGGCCGAGGAGTCGAAGCTTTTCGGCAAGATCGCGGGGGGCGGCTCGGATGTATTTGCCCAGAGAGCCGTTGGGCATGAGCGGCGAGACCATGAAGGGGCGGATGGCACGACCCTCGGCATCTCGATTGCAGGCTCCCGAGAGCGGCAGAACGTTGGGATGGCTCAACCGATGCCACACATTGACTTCGCGCTCAAAGCTCGTCTGTTCGTCGCTGTTCAAGGTGGTCTTCAGCTGTTTGACGGCGACATCCATGTTGCCAAGGCGAGCAGTGTAAACATCGGCAAAGCCTCCGCTGTCGATAGGCTCGGGGGACCGATTCGTGACAGCCTCGCTGGACAGATACCAGGGAGGCGGATGGATGACACTAGGGCTGGGGCAACTGGCTGCGGCTGCTGTTTCAGTTCGATCGGCCATGACTGCCAAACCAAGCGATGACGAAAGGCAGGACCGTGGTAGATTGAGAGGGCCGCGAGACGACAGGAAAGACCAGAGGCCGCAGGGGCTTTTGGAGTTGATGGCAAGCCTGAGGAGGCCGGGGGGATGTGCTGGCCACTTCCATCTTTGGCCAGGCGTGGGGGCGTGGGGCTTGTTGGGTGGCGGATGACAGCCGCACACAGGGATTCAGTTGATGGGGCCCTCCTCCAACGAGACCAGGCTGGCCCTCCCCGTCCGCCGCATAGCTGGTTGTCGTGAATGGACCTGTGTATTCAAGAACGAAGGCGCCGCCACTGGCCATGCATACAAGTTGGCACGGATCCTCTACTTGACCGCGGGCGCAATGGTTGTATAGCAAAATAGAGATTATGGCCTGCCACGAGAGAATGGCCGAGGCAGGTATGGCGATCGACCAAGTGTCGTTGTCGACGACACTCTAGGCCACCGAGGCTTGTGACGCTGAGGCAGGAGGCGGATCAAAGGCCGATGGCTCCTCCACAGACTTGCGGCTCGGGAGGCCAGACGCATCGCCGTTGGCGGCCGAAGAGGATTGGTTTCGTCCGCGATGTACAATCTTGAAGACCTTGGCAAAGCTCTCTTTGAGAGAGTGTGCCGAGGACGACGGCGCCAGCTTGCCGTCGCCTCCGCCTGTGCTGAGTCGAGAGGCGATCTCGCCCATGCCTGAGGCGCCCGTGTTTGGCAGGCTGGCCCCAGAGGCAGAGAGCGAGGCCGGCGCTGGCGTCGAGGAAAAATGTGCGTCTCGGTTGGGAGGAGAGATTGAGCGGCGTGAGAGGAAGCTCCCGAGGCTGCCAGTCATGGCGCCCTTTTTCTTGTGATGCTGGCGCCTGTAGTCATCCATCAGGTACTTGATCTGGATCGAGTTGAACGCGCCGCGCCGTTTCTGGCGGATCAGGGCGATCGCATCGATCGGGGCGATTCCGGCCTCGACCAGGGCGATTGCGACCATAACCGGAGCACGGCCAAGGCCAGCAACGCAGTGCACAGCCTGAGCGTGCGTGCATGAGAGGGACGGAAGCAGTCAGCAAGTGAGGCACATCCATCTGGCGAGGCACAGGAATACGGCAGGCGATTCAAGGTCGAAAGAGCTGTGGCACTTGCGCGATCCACCAATCTCACCCTGCGCTCACACCAAGCCGGGATACCTACGATAGCTGGACCGGACTCGGCGCTGAACGTCACAGGAACATGCGATGCCGTCGGGAAGGGGCCAAATCGACTCTCGCACAGCTGCAGGAAGGTTTCGATGGCACAGGGAGCCGGGATTCCGCCGTCCTTGATCATCAAGTCGGTGACGTGAATGCCGCCGTTCTGGAAATACTCTCTGGAGTACGTAGGCTCACACAGACGCACAATGTCGCTCACGGTATGCTTCTTGAGCTCCTGCAGATTCCACACAGTATCGAGTCTGTTAGTGAGGGCGCATGGCAAGGCGTACGGCAGGCGGCTCCAACCCAATCCGCAGCGACAAGTCCAAGGGTCAGAGAACACTGGTCCAGGAAAGCACAGATGACACTTGATTCTGAGTCCACAAAGGGCATGCTGGCTCTTAGGCTGGAGAGCCGCGGTACAAGGCAGATGGGTCCGTACCTCCAAATAAAATCCTAGGCTGTCCTCGGTTGGGCAATCCATGATAACGAAACGCATGTGATTTACTTCGACGAGGGACATGGCACGGACCAGTAAGCCGGTACGGCTCGAGGGCTGCACGCTTGTCATGTGTGAACGGTGAGGATGGCTGAAAGCGATACGGTCGCGAATGGCGGTGGGCGATTTGCAGCGGCGAGAACGATATACTCGGCTGTTCGTACGCTTGATGTAAGTTGTCAATCCAGTGTCAGAATAGAAAGTGAAGCAGAGTCTCCGCGCTTGAGAGCAAATTGTGGAGCGGCGTAGCCAAGATGGATCAGATCGTCGGAAATCCAAGGCAAGGAGGGTAGAGGGGGGGGAGTTATGTTGCGGGGGAGCTATGTTGCAGGGCGGTACTGCGTCAAGCGTCGAACGTAACCACGTTGGCAGAACGGAGGCCAACGAAGGAGGAAGGAAGGGAAGACAAGGAGGGAGCGACCGATTCACACAACCAGGATCATAAGCAGAGCGGATGGATTTGGTTGAACTTGAGAACGTGGACCGGGGGTGCTGGAAGCTGTCGACGACGACGAAGGACACGCTTGAATATCTAGTTGCAGGCCGAGGATGAGGGGTTGACGTACAGATGGATGGTATATCACTGGAAGCTCGGACAGGGCAGCGGCACTGGGTCTTGGATACCAGGGCTCAGATGTCGGTCGCGAGGTCCGAGTTGAGTTTCGAGTTTCGAGTTTCGAGTTTCGAGTTTCGAGTTTCGAGTTTCGGGCAGAGGTGCCGGATATTTGCGACCGGTCACGAAGCAGCGAGTCAGACGACGTCCGATGGCAGGAATGAAGCGAGGCTGATATAACGAGCGAGTCCAGGGAAGGAAAGGAGACGACGTATGTGGATTTGGGACAGAGACAGGAAAAGCCAAAGTGTCGATATGGACAAAAGCGGATAACAGCTGGAGGGGGAGCGACAACTGGCACTGGAAAAGCAGCGGGAGGGCAACTTAACCAGGATCAGGCAGGGCTCCCAGGGCAAGGCAGGCAAGGGCAACGAAAATGGAGGCGGAGGAGGAGGCGATGGGAAGGACAGCGGTATCCAGGACGGAGAAAACCAAGGGCATAGTCATCAACGAGAACAGGAGCACAAAAGGAGGATCGGCGGGACAACAAATAGGACGGTGGAGCCACTGGAGATCGGATGGAACGGAGGGACAGAGCGTGCAAAGGAAGCGGGGTCAGCGACAGACGATGGGATGGGTTGGGCGACGGGTTGGAGGCGAGAGAGGAGTGCGCGAGAGAAGCGTGGGGCGAGGCAACAAGTGCAAAAGCAAGTGCAAAAAGCAAGTGCAGATGGAGGCAGAGCGAAAGCAAGATGGGGAGGACGGCCAGGATCCACAAATACTGAGCGGGAGGGCGGAACGAACAATGGGTGTGTTGGGGTCCGAGAGCGACAGGAGCACGGCCGCAAGGCTCAACGGCGAGCACCGGACGGGCATGGAGCGGGCATGGAGCGGGCATGGAGCGGGCATGGGACCGCAGGCCGAGGGGCCGACTGTGATGCGGATGTAGTTATGTGAATGCGATGGGGTGTTACAGACAATCCAATAAAAAACGGGACACCCGGGTTTTTGACCATTCATCGAATATTTTGTTACCCAATGCTATCGCGCGCTGGCCATGACCATTCGCCACACAACCACTCTCCAGAGGAAAGTTTCACTCTCACTCTGCCACACTGCCATCCACCGAGCAGGTCTCTCACACAAGAGGGCAACACACCTCTACAAGTCCAAGCGACTGGATGAGCGAGTGGCACAGTTCAGGGACCAGGTCCGCTCCATCGACCCACGACGATTCGTTTTTGTCGACGAGACAGGGATCAGGAGATCCATTTTCCCTCTCTACGGATACTCACCGAAGGGTGCTCCGCTTCGCCAGCGCAATCACATGAAGCACAAGTCTGTCTCGGCTGCATTTGCCATCAACCACTCTGGTGTGCTGCATCGATCGCCGAGGATGGTCAGTGATCTTCACCCCACCTGCCTCGCCCGACTTCAATCCCATCGAGAACTTCTTTGGGATTGTGAAGCATCAGTACAGGAAGGCAGCAGCGCTGAATGCGTCTGAGGGGTTCAAGGTCGGGATGGTGACCCTGTTTGAGTCTGCCGTGCGGAGGGTGCTTCCAGATGTCTTCCCACGGCTGATTGAGCGAGCGATGCGCTTCTGGGGTTGAGTTCCCTCCAATCAAGCCGCCATTTTCACGCTCAAATCCCTGGCTTGAACCTCTCGGCGATTTTTGAACAGGGTCACTTCCCCAACCAGCCCGCAACGACGGGCTCCTGCTCTCGGGTATAAATGCCACACCTTCGTCCTGCTGCTTTCTTCCCTCATCTCGCCTTGATCTGATCATCGCGCCATTGTACGATAAAAAAAAGTCTTTGCTCTGACCAGTACCACTGGCAGGCATCCAGCATCCTCTGCCCCCATGCCTCCGAAGCGCAAGGGTACCGGTGATGGCCAGCCTCAGCCTACCAGGCCCAAGAAAGCCAAGTCACAGTCGGAGCCTGTCTCTGGTTCGTATTCTGACCCCACGCATGCTTGGTAGTCTGTTGCTCCGTCGCTCACCACCACTGCTTCTGCAGATCCAATGGATGTCGATCCCACCGAGCCTGGTCCATCTACTTCCTCGAGTACCGGCAAGCGATGGCGCCAGTGCGATGGCACCGATCACGAACGTTGCAACACCAGCAAGTGTCCAAAATACCGGCCCCTCAAGAGTTCTGTCGTCCCTCTCGTGGATGGAAGGCCATCCGCCCCTCAGTTCAGCTGCTTCAAGCAGACGATGGATGGCTGTTGTCTCAATCCCGCTCTCCGCGACAAGATCCAGGCCACCGTCGAGGCCATGACCCAGATCCAGTTCGAGGCATCCAGGCTGCTCAACCTGCACATCCTCCGGTGCATCGAGCAGGATCTTCCCGTCCCCGTCATCTCCAAGTCCACCCCTGCTTTCATCCGCCAATGCTTCAAGATCGTCCAGGACGGTGCCCTCTCCCGACGCAGGGACAACGAGAAATACAACGAGCATCTGGTCGCTTCCTTTCGCGACTACCAGACCACTCGGCACGCAGACCTGCCTCCGGCCCCTCGTCTGCCTGATGGTGCTCACAGTCAGCCTCTCACACTGGCTGTCAATGCCTATGCCACCAACTGCACCACCCACCTCGACCTGGCCTACTGGCGACTCCTTCGCCGCTTCTGCGCTGCCGTCTTCCCAGCCAACAAGCATAAGCACGAAGCCATCGAGGCCTGTCTCGAGCTCTTCGAGAAACCAGGGCAGACTCCACCCAAGGCCGATCTCGAGTTCCTCTATCCAGACTTTGGCCACGTCCTGGACGAGTTTCGGTACAGCAGCGACCAGGACCGCTTCCGGGCCCTCCATCGCCTCTCACACCATGTGGGAATCCTCGCCCGAGACAAGATGGTCGACAATGTCCACAAGTGGATCGACTGTGACATGCCCGCCCTCCGAGTCACCGAGCTGCAGCGCCAGGCCAAGCTGGACGAGCTCACTACCCGAGGCATTCCCTCCGACGACAAGCGATTCACCACGGCCAAGTCTGAGCTCGGCACCACCAAGTCCAAGATCAACAAGCTGGCATCCAGGATCAAGTGGTGCCTCAAGCAGCTCGCTCTCGACACTCCTCCGGCCGTGTGCACGATAGGTCCTCTGTGCACTGCCAAGGCCAAGTATGTCAAGATCGACACGGTCACTCTTTGGCAACTCCTGGTCCAACGAACATCGTCCTTAGGACTCACCAGGGACAAGCTCAAGGATGAAGGTGATGACGGCATCAACAACCAGGATCGTCTCTGGCGCAGTTGCTTCAAGCTGCGTAGTTCCCTCTTCCAAGAGCGGGACGTGAACAAGAAGCTGTTCAACTACGAGATCAGCACCGATGGCATTGGATGCACCATCGGCCTCGTCAAGTTTGTGCGTCGAACCGATCACACCGAGACCATCGAGCCTCCTCCGACTGCCGAACAGCGCATCCAGGCCCACATCGGCGACCCAGACCCCGATCGCACCACTTGGATTGGCATCGATCCTGGAGTCGGCTCCATCTTCACGGCGGTCATCCAAGCACCGGGCCACCAAGACGAGGTGGTCTCATTCTCGAATGGCCACTACCAGCACATGTGTGGCCATACGTCCAACACCAAGTGGCACAATATCATGAAGTATCGACTCAGCATCGAGACCTGGATGTCGACCACCCCCTCGCCCAAGGTGTCGTCCTCGGAGGCTTTCAAGGTCCATCTCACCCATGTCCTGCGACCGGAGCTGCGAGTGCAGCTCGACTTCCACCTTGGCAAGAAGGCCCGTCACCATCGATTCACGGGCCACAAGAGGCGCCAAGTGGCCGTCGACAGGATGTGCAAGGCCGTCCTGAAGCACGCCCCGATACGGACCGATGTGGTGATCGCCTTTGGCAATGCATCATGGCGACAGGGCAAGGGCTATGCATCCAGCCCTCGGAGGCAGCGGTTTGCTCGGTACTTTGAGCAATTCGAGCACCACCGACGCCGTCCCAATCACCATCATGGAGGCATCAAGGTGGCCTCGACGAACGAGTTCAACACCACCTCGCAGGTGTGCTCCAACTGCCTGGAGCCAGTTCGGTTGGAAGGACTCGATGCGCCCAGTGTTGCGAATTCCCACTTTGTCAGGAGCTGCAAGAATCCCAGCTGCCGGACAGTGTGGAATCGCGACGTCAATGCGGCGCGCAACATGATCACAGTATGCAGGTCGATTGTGGAGATCGGAGAGCGACCGGCGGTCTTCACTCGGAGGCTGCCAAAGTGATCTGTTTATTTCTTGTGGCTTTGCTTGACGCAAGCACAGCACATACTACATGTTCATGGAAACGGCTATATTGTCCCGTTTTTTTCTGAATAAAGTGTATATGTTAGGTGGGCCGAGATCCGAATCGCACTCGTCCGGGAGTATGGGCTCGCAGTGCTCAAGCGAGGACGGCGGCAGGGACATTGGTGTGTCGTTGCATACGCTGTTGCATATGCTGTTGCATATGCTGTTGCAGATGGCATGTTCGTCACTTTGACTGGGCGAAGGCATGATGATGATTCGGGCGTTACGGCGAACTTATTGAAACGGACATCTTCCCACACGGATGACTTGGGTGGGTTGTGTGAAGCAGACGACTTTGATATACAATCTGCCATGAACAATCGCAAGTCCGGCCTGGCCAGAGACACCGAGCGCAGCACCCGCCACCGAGCGGCAATACTCTTGTCGCCACGACCGTTGGCTCCAGAGATCCACTCGCCGATCCATCTGTCGATCCATCTGTCGCTCCATCTGTCGCTCCATCTGTTGATCCATCTGTTGGCCTGTCGTTTGGCTGGGGCTGTTTGTGGGAATCGACCCAGGTGCCAGCTGCGCAGATCACCTGCCCTGCGCTTCCCCCGCCCGACGGCCCCCATTGGCCCGTGTGCTCGCCCGCCCATTGGCCCGCGGCGTGGCACGGGACCGGTGCGCTGCGCACGGGCTCCACGTCACGCAAGGCTGTTCTGTGCCGTTCTGCTCCGTTCTGTGCCATTCTGCCCGTTTCTGTGCCACCGGCCCTTGTGTGCTTTCCTCTTGCCGCCTGCCATTTCGGGACGCGCGTCCAGAGAGACGCTCTCGCTGACCTCTCGCTGGCCTCTCGCCCTCGCCCGTTATTTGTCCTTCGCTTTCTTGCTCCATCTCCATCTTGTTCATTCATCAACCAGCCGGCCCTCCAACTCCCCGATCGGCCTCCTCCGCCTGCCTTCGGTCCCCCCTCGTCGGATTCGTATCTTTGCAGTCCGTTCTGCAGTGACACCGGATTCTGCATCTCGCCCGTGCTCGAATCCCCGTTGTACTCGCCTGCCAAGCTTCTGCTCTCCCAGCCATCTCCATGATTCTCGATCGCCCTGCCTTGTCGGGCCATGTCGCCGCGGATTCTGGGCTGGCCATCGTCCGTGGCGATCCCCCGTCTGCCGACGAGGATGAGTTCATGTCTTGCTTTCTCAACGAAGATTGCTTCCTCCTCTCGTCAGCGGCGCTGGCCACGCCTCCGGACGATCGCTTACCCTCCGACACCCCCGCTTCTGATGACAGCGCCTTTGCATCCTTCTTCCATCCGTCGCCTTCTTCTTTCTCGACCTCGTCCTCGTCCCGTCCCTTGGGCTCTTCGCCTTCGCTCTCGCCCAAGGTCTCCCTCCCGTACACCATCCCTGTTCTCACCCAGCCTCTGTCGCCGTGCTCTTCGCTGCATTCGTCACCGCCTCCCATCGCCACACTGGACCATCTGCTCACCATCTCTGAGCCCACATCCGAGACAACGCCGCCTCCAGATCTGTCGTGCATCTCGTCCGAGCCCGCGGCGTCCCTGGGGTCGTCGTTTTCGTCCTTCTTGAATGCGTCGGACCCGCTTGTCGCCTCAATTCCGCCAATCGACTCGTCCCTGCTCTTTGCGTCGCTCGCCGCCGATTCGTCGCTGCAGAATGTCTCTTCGGACTTGGCCATGGCTTCGTCCTTCCTGCCGACCTCGATGGCCACTTCTCCCATCGCAGCCTTGGCGCCGTCTTCATCTCTCCCTCCAAACCCGTTCCTGGCCACTCCGGGGCTCCCGCTGGCGACCTTCCCGACCGCCGCCGTCCCCTCCGTATCTGCACTTTCTCCCAACCTGATCTCCATGATTACCTCCGGCACCGCGGCAAGCTGCCAGCGACTCCTCAACGAGCCGCAGCGGCGAAAACCCGGCAGGAAGAAGAAGGTAATCACAAATGTACACAGTGCTGGCGACAGCGACTGATCCCTCGGAGATCACACCGCGCAATCTGTTGCAATGCAGCAATCCACAACTGAGCGATGCTCGATCGACGCATCCCCACCGCCCACAGCTGCGTTTCTGCGCCGATAAGCTTCGAGCTGACTCTCTTTCATCCCTCGTTCTGTTTCTCGCTTCCTCTGCTTTCTCACCGGCGGCATTTTCTTGGATCGGCCGGCAGACCGACTTGATGGATATTACGAAGGCCGACTTGCTCGCCGCAAAGCCCGAGTTGCTTGTCCCCACGAGCGAGCTTTCAGCCTCAAGCGCCATGTTGGCGCAGAAGTTGCAGCGCCCTGTGTTGATGCCCAAGCCCGAGTCGGGACCCCCAGTTGCGCTATCCCCGCTACCCACCCTGGCTGCCACTGTGCCTGCGACCCTCATCTCGTCCGGCCGTATTGCATCCAAACCCGCTGTCTCACCACCTCCAAAGACGGCAGCACCAGCGATTGCGGCTGCACGGACTGTCGAGATTGCTCCGAGCTCGCCCGCTCTCAAGAAGCGAGCCACGACCTCTATCGTTTCGCCAACGACGCCTCTGCCCATCGTCGACCCCATCGTGAAGATTGAGATGCTTTCTGACACTGAGTCGACGGACAGAGACCCGAATCTCTGCACTGTGTCGATGGACGCCGAGGTCAGCTGCCTCGGCCCTTCAGTCGCCCTCGTGGCCAACAAACGGCAGGAGCGCATGATCAAGAATCGTGAGGCAGCAGATCAGTCGCGCAAACGCAAGCGCGAGCACCTGCAGCAGCTTGAGCTCCACGCCCAGCAACTTGTTTCCGAAAACGACCAGCTCAAGCAGCGCGTGCTGGAGCTGGAGAGCATGAACTGGGAGCTCAAGCTTGAGAACGAGTCGCTGAAGGCCAAGTTGGCCGCTACTGGAAGCAGCAGCAGTGCCGGCGTTGATCGTGTTTCTCTTGGCGCAAACAAAAAGACCGTTGGCACCCTTTTCATGGTATGTGCGTGCATCGGAATCGGCCGGGCAGCTACCCAGCGTCTGCTGGAACTGGTCGTGTCCGCCTTGTGTACGATCATCGTCGGCACCATTATCGTCAGCAACAGCATTGCTATAGCCTCCGCCATCGCCGCTAACGAGGAAGCTATCGATACGATCCGATGGCTGGCTCGTGTTGGCTTGGACCTGAGCTTTCTGAGGATCTGTCCCTCGTGGCCAAGCAGCGATTGCCTCTCCGGCTTTGATGACTAAGTTTGCTTTCATCTGTCTGTATGGCGCAGGTATTTTTGTTTTCGTTTGCCGTGATTCTCATGCCCGGGTCGCTCCACAGCAGCCCGCATCGTATCGATGGAAGCCACACGTCCAGAATCGGATTTTGGAGGTGAGCGGCGCCTGTGTGCCGCAGCTGTGACGATGTTGGCAGCGGGAGGGGGGGTTGATCACTGTCCAAGTCACCCGGAGACTACTGTTTGGGACTCTGAGCTCCAGACGGTGCCGATATCCCCGCACCCAAATTGACGGTGCAGTTTGCTTTGTGTCGCAGCGGATTCACCAATGCTCTCGAGGCAACCCCACACCAACATGGCAAAGTCTTTGCCAACGACGACTCTCTCGGACAAAAGATTGCCCTACTCGACCCCGTCCCTGCCCAGGCCGAAGGTTCGGTCTCGTCCTCACCACTCGCCCAGACGCCAGCCTCCCGCCACGCAGATCTGTCTGTTTCTCAGCTCCGACAGCAGCAGCTGATCGACGACATTGTGCGTCGGATCGGCCGTGACTCTGTGTCTGGCGCCTTTGGCGAGGACGGACCGTCGGATGCATTCCTGACTTCAACGTATCTCAAGCCGGCCGACATCCGTCAGCTTAGCACACTCCGCGATATATCCGTCAAGAACTTGACGTCGCTGCTGCAGGGTTGGAGCATGGCAACTTCCCATGGCGGCGTGCAGCAACTCTATATCGACTCAAAAGACGCAGAGTCCAGTACCATCGATATTCTCATGAACGATTCGACACACGTCCCTGTCGCTGAGCTCCTCCGCTTGCTCACCGGGCTTGAAAACGACGATGCCGCGGGCGGGCATACCGACTCGTCCAAGTCGCTAGGAACCAGAGACGCTCGCTCGACCCAGCAATCTGCCGGAGAGTAAGTTCATTGCATCGACTAATGGCCAGCGACGGATGCTCCAGGAATCGCCGAAATGCGTCTTCTCGGCCGATCATGTCGGTGACTAACTCAGGGTTCGATGGTCTTGCACTGCACTCAGCTTCAAAACGGACATTCGCAAGGTCATCAGTGATGCCTATGCATATGCCTCAGGCATACAGCTTAGCCCCTTCTATGCAGGCCTGTCTCCAAAGCAGTCCCGAAACCAGCCCAAACGCCCCTCGCCCCGATCGGTCAAGAAGACACCTGTCGCCAACTCCCAGAGATCCCCGTCCTCAGGCAACCAAAGCTGCGAAGCTCTCAAGTCCGAGTGGCTGAACGAGATCCGAAGCGGCCCCAAGCTGTCGGTTTACACCTTCTTGGGCACTTCTCGGCTCATGGATGGCCCCGATGCCCTGGTGGATGGCTCCCGACAACCTGGCAGCGCCGAGGTTGGCGAGTGGACAGGCAGCTCCAGCCGACTCGGCAACCAAGCCCCACATGATCTTCACAGCGACCGCCGCGAAACATACTTGCAGCTTGATCTGGAAGTTGTTGGCGCCAAGCTGGTGACCCGAAACTAGACACTGGTGTCTTTGCGATATATGACTTGCTGCTTTCTTGCGCTGCTGGCGCGCGTGATGATCACCCTCCGTTTTTATTCTATTTTTGCTTTCCGGGCCTCTGCCTGCCAACCCACCACTATTCCTTGCTGTTCTCGTTTCGGTCACTTATTCTGTTTCCAAAATGAAATGGGACAGTGTGTTTTCTGGAACCTGAATACACCCACCCACTCATTGCATTCATGGCCAAGCAAGTATGTCCAAGGAGACCGAAGTGGTGGCTGTCTTTGGGAATGCCTTGTGGAAGCAAGGGAAGGGATACGCATCCAGTCCCAGGAGGCTCAGGTTTGCCAAGTACTTTGAGCAGTTCATACACCACCAGAGACGACCACCAGACCGATCCGTCTCCAAGATCCATGTGTGCTCGGTGAACGAGTTCAACACATCCCAGGTGTGCTCACATTGTCGGGAAGCCAAGCGACTCGAGAAGGTCGAGCATCTTGATATCGAGTTAGTATAGGACTGTCCAGAGGATCGAGTGAATGCACCACACAAAGATATTGCCAACCAGGACGGGAAACAATCTCACGGCTTGCTCACTGGGGCCTACAGTCAGTCAGCGGGGTTCAGACATCTGAAGCCAGGAAGGGGAAGTGTCCCGTTTTTCTTGGATTGACTGTGAAGTCGGCAGGAATCGTCCCAACCACACCAACCCTGGCAGCAAACCACCTGTGCACATATCGAGCATTCACTAGGAGGGTGAATGAGCGAAATCAGATCCGTGGCCAGAGTGAGCAACTTCAAACCCCGGCGTGCTGGCCTCCATCAATCCTCCACCATGCAACCACCTGCTTCAGACAGAGGGTCTTGGCCGCTGACACATTATCACACAACATGGCTCAAATCGACACCGTTTGTGGCAACACCATCAAGTTCACCGACAAATACCAGCAAATACCGCCGACTCAACTGGACACGGATACCTCCACATTGTCCATAGTTTGCTTATCACCGTCGTCATAATCACTTGACCGCGAACGAACAGTCACCAGCGAACGGTCAGCCACACAATATCCCGACGATAAACTTGAACACGTTGCTGAACAACAGACCGCTACGCTCAACCAATATTGATGGTTACAGCACGCTGCGACCAGTTGCTCCGCTGGATTGTTTTGGGCTCCAATTGATCTCAGCAGGATCGAGTCAGGGTGATGGAGGGGATTTCCCGGATAGCGGAATCCAAGATCAGCCACGATGAATCATCCTGACCAGCGCTTGTGAGCCAACCGCTGTGTGGATGGAGATTTGGCCAAGTCGGCACCTGTCAGTGGATCAGTGTCAACGACACCTGACCAGCGGTTCGCCGCTGCTTGTTCTTTGTTCCTTGTCAGCTCGATCGTTGCACCTCTCAGCCCTCAGAACGGCTCAAGTCGAACAGGACAAGACTTCTCACGCGATGGCAACAGGTCTCGTGCGGGAACGACTGGCATTATATAAGCTCGCCCAACTCCCACCGAGATTGGCAAGTAGCCTTCCGACAACATGTCTCGCGAAATCATCCAGTTTCATAATCCTTTGCCAACTTGGTCCGGGTCCTACTCCGACCTCTCCTTCGCTGCGGAGGAGAGTCAAACTGATGACCTTGGGCATTCAACTCTCGAGAGTTGGACAGATGAGGATAGCATCGAAGAAATTGATCGCCTCACATCCCAGCAGGTCAATTTGGCCGAGGCTCTCGAGTTGATTCGTGCTTCAAAGGCGCCTTCCGAGCTCGATACTCTTGAACTCCACACTGCATACAACACAATTCTCAACAGTGACCTGGTTCCTCGACCTCAAACAACTACTTCGATGGCGCCGTCGCCCGGCATGACGGCGCCTCACATTGGAATATACAAATCCCAGCCTTCTTTCCCGCCCTCGATCACCAAGACGGCCACGAGCACGGCTCCCCGCATGTGCGTCGTATCAGTGCCGAAACCCCGTAGCAACACTTCCCATATCCTGTCCTTCCGGGATGAGACTACCCACGATCATGACAAGAGATGGCTCCAGATCAACCGCACCAGATCATATCCAAGCGGACTGACAGCGAGCTCCATGAAGAAGGTGCTGGGTATGATTGGCAAGCTCATCTTGAGGAAATAGAACCATAGCCCGATGAAGCTATGTGATGTGACAAGTACACCGCCAGTAACTTGATAATAAATCAGTCCAATCTTTCCCGAACTAGCGGAGATGGTTCCTCGTCTAGGCCAATATCGGCACCGGCGCTGTGGTTAGCGTGATGGGCGATATGCACATGCTCCACACTGTCGCATTCCATCCAGGTCTTGGTGGAACTCAGGCATCTCGTTCTGCATTTGGAGTATTGGGTGGCTCAGATCTTCTATTCAAGTGTGCCGATGAGCCATACTTGTCGTGGACGGCCCTATCCCGGCCCAGACACCTTACATGTTGCTCATTCCTCGGTGTACAAGCTTGGTTCAGAGTCACTCGGGCCACAGCGAGTACACACGGCGAAACAGATGGCAGACAGAGGGTCAGCTCGTCGGAATGGAGAGGTTGGTCGCTGTGGCGAATTCAACAACTTTGGTATCACGGGCTCCATTCCTCTTGTTTCGCACTTTTCTAGTCGCCCTGACACCTCCTCGAGCGAGGGTCTTGAGAACAGATGAAGGCTCTGGTGGTGTAGGTGAAGGAATGTAAACAGTGGTGTCAACCTTTGTGCGTCGGTGGGGCTTGATATCATTAAGGGACTAGGCAAGATTGCTCCTCACCTATCATTCCAGGAAAGGATTTCCATCCATGGGATACAAAGGGGTCGGATAGGACCGTGCTCACTGTCGAGCAGCCAGTGCCAAGGGAACTGGTGAAGGTTCGGCAATCCAGGATCAGTTGGACGGCATTGCGTTGGCACCCGCCGAATCGATAACGAAGTGTCGAGGCAAGGATCCGTCTTGGTGCTGGAGCCCAGATATCAGCCCTGCCAATATCATTGGCCGTGGCAGTCCCCCAGTTTGTCTCTGTCGCATATTGCTTCAACTTACCGAGGATCGCTCAAGTCGACTAGGGTGAACTTGAGACGATATGTTCCTTCAACTCGAATGTACACTTTGTCGAACGCAAAGAAGACACCAGCCTTGGAGCTGTCGGCGCTCTTGGAGAAAATACTTGAGGAAACCAAGTTCCCAAAGAGCGATGGCTGGGCAAATGGAAGCAACCGCTTCATGCTCTGGTCTTGAGAGCTCAAACCCAGATGCGAATATAGACCGACTGAATCTTCGCTGGCTCGGTGGCGGCTATGGCTCCGTTTACTGTCATGGAATTGATCCGTCGACACCGATGTTGACGACCAGGCTGGGTGAGGAGCTGACCGGGAAGTGATAGACAGGGAGGCTGCCCCATCGGTATTGAGGTCCTCTTGAGTAAATGCTTCGTTTCCTGCGAACCAAGCCTTCGGAATAGGGCTTGGTGGGAGGGAAACAGTCGCCTTGGCTTCGTTCTCAAGCATGTGGATGTCGGACGATTCCACATCTGGGGGTGGGGTCCAAGCGACACAGGGATCCGGGTTGGACCCTGCAGGTATGTCTTTGAGGAGAAGGGCTGGGGAAACTGGATTGACAGGAACTGCCTCCTTGAGACGTATCGGGTTGACAACAAGAGATAGATCTGCGGTGCCATCAGAAGAGTAGAGCTGGATATGGACAACAAAGCCTGAGGCTTCGATCATCGACGAGGGGCTAGAAGGGACAAATGATACTCATCAGTAACGAACGGTGATATCAGCCATGTAGTGGATGCTCATCCAGTGGTAGTGGTGATGGAGTAAGGCAGGAGGGAGAGACCGGATGGATCATGGACGACTCCAGGATGGGCCTATGTGGCGGCTCAAGCAGGTTTGGCTCTGTCTCCACGGCGACAACCAGAGATTCCAAGGCTCACAAGCATGGGTTGGCATAACACTTGCTCTGAAATCAGGGCTCCTCCAGGTCCCCGTCGGAAGAGTTGCAGGATCGGGGCCGGACTGATTGGACGCCCATACATCTGGGGGCCGAATCCAGAGCAACGAACTCGCTCAGGCTGGTCGACGATCTGCAGGACATAATGCGGGCGGTCGCCGGGCTGTGTGGACGAGTGGAGCGAAACCTGTGGGTCAGTGGTGGGAGCGGGCGAACTGGACGGGTTCGGTTTAGTGGTGATGGAGGACCTGAGGCGGGAACAGGCAGCCCGATGGTTTGAGATATGAAAGCCGAACAGGGGGCCGTGTCGAGATGTAGACGCCAATGATGGGACAGTAAGAGCGATATGATTGGTTTGATGGCCATACCATCATTAGAAGTGGCCAAGAGGTGCGGGTACCAAAGGAGGATTCAGGCTGGACCAGTCGGTCGCTCGAAATCGAGTCAAGATATGGACATTGGACTCGACGCACCGTGCTGGGTCCGGTTTATATGGCCATCCAAGGGAGCTAGAGGCGTTCAAGCCTCTCCAGACGGGGGTCATAGATCAGTATGGCTGATTCCGCCTCTCCTGGAGACAACAGGAGCAGCGCTGATACACACCACAGCCGTCACAGGAGTTCAGACGACCCGAAGTCTCCCAGGGCTTCTGATGCAAACACAATATCTCCATTTTCTCCGTGTGGATCAGGGTCAGCATCGTGACAGGGACAACAGCGATTTACGTCCGGAGCCGAGACCCAGCCGCACAAATCGGATCTCGCGAAAGTCCCAGATGATTCAGCGCGACATGTGCACACATCTATTTTTTTTCTTTCTTTCTTTATTGTGCGCCGCCGTGGCGGCGCACTAGCCATCAGGACCCCGTGGTCCCCGGCATCTCGCTCTTCATGGAGTACATCGAGTGTTTAAAAGTCCCACTCAGGAATGTCGCCGGGCCTGGCTTGCCATCCAGCGAGTCTCCACATCAGGGTATGGAAGATCTGTTCCAGATCAGTCCACAGACCGTTGAAGGCCTGTCCCACGATGGGTTCTTCGTTTTCCAGCTTGCCAAATGCACACATCTATGCAAACAGCGCCCATGAGAGGGCCGCTGCTCGCCGGCTCGACTTGCGGCACATTTCCTGGCGGCTTTGCGCCTTTCGTTCCCCGGCATTTTTGCTGCACCAAACCCCCGCCCTGCCGCATTTCGGCTGCCAGACCTCCGTCTTGCGAGACCACAAAGTCCGCACACCGTCCGGGATGTGCGTCTTTCCACATTGCTCCAAGCGGACTGACCCAGCCGCCGCCTTGGCCGCTGTCAACGAGCCCAAGCAATCCACCCCGATGTCCGCCGATGCAAGGTTGGTCGAGGGACAGGATAAAACCAGCACCAATCGGAACGCACTGTAATTTGGATACAGCAGCAGTGACTCATACCAGGGCCTGGAGCCGTATGATGCACTCAGTTGCATTGTTTCTTGGATGCAGGCGGAGCGGCGGCCAGACAAGGGAAAACAGGCTGAGGCACACGCAGCCGAGGAATACGCGGCGAAGAGGAGCAGCCCCAAGGTCAGCGGGGCTCTGGGTCTTGCCAGTGTGTCGGTGATTTGCGGGAGTGGGCGGCTCATGTCCAATCACACAGTCCTTTTTGAATCATTTGCTGTCAAGGCCCGGACGTCCCGAGCAGTATATGAGAAAATAGGAATATATAGGGGAACAGTGTCGTTGGATAGCTTGGGAGAAACGGGTCGTCGCCCTCATGCCCACCACACAGTCCGACAGCAGATCGAGATAAACTGCCATGGGGACGTGCCCACAACACTCAGGCCCCGAGTCGTCTGTCCCCACCGCAGTGTCCCAACCCAGGATTGCCAAGCCATTGACAAGTGACGCCACCAACGGGAGTCGGCGAAACCTCATCCGCTTGGCCCATGCCCATGACCGCCGCCCTTCGTTTGTCGCCGTGACCCCCGACACTGAGTGTCTCTCTGGCCGATCCACTGATGCATCCGTACCTCGTTTCTCCTCCAAACCTCGCTATGGCGGGGGAATTGAGCGGGCTGTCCAAGAGAGATACTGGTCGGGCTCCGGACGGACTGGCGTTGGTCGCCTCGACATGCCGCCGAGACGCCCGGGCAAGGTGGGTCAAGTTCGGCGAGGGCTCAAATAGGATGCGCAGGAGAGGCTCTCGACAGGCCCCCAAAGTCTGGGCAGTGCCAGAGCCTCAATCGAAGGACCATCATCCTATCACATAGCGGCGCCTCCTTCGCTCGAACACCCCTTCCAAAACATTTCCACTGGCCTATCTCCGTAGGTCTCAAGGTTATTCTCGGTAAGTTTCAACCGAAGCGAAGCGGAACTAGGCTATCATCGTCCTCTCTCGATTGGACACTGCGGTCGTCCTGCACGCCTTGAGCCGGAGTCTCATTTTTGGTGCAGCACTGACTGATACCTGTTGCTGTTCAATTCTTTGGTCGACAGCACGTTCCCAATCCAATCATGAGAATCCGGGATCTCCTGAACGAGTCCGAGGAAGACCTCACACGGGGATCCACACAAGTATCCCCACAAGGCACCCCTGTATTTTCAGGACATCCACGGCTCCGTGTTGGGTCGCCGGCCATCCCTTTATCTGGTGTGCCAGTGTCCTCCATACTGCTCCGAAGTGGCTGTCCATGTGAGGCGCATAAAGGTGTTTCCATGTCCGGGGTATATCTGCATCCACTGGATCAGTATTGTTCCGCACTCTTGACTTCAGAAAGGGAAATAGCACTGCAGCCGACTCGTCCTCGATCCTTGGCGCCCAAGGATGCGGCCTCAAAGTTGGCTCGTTCCATCCGTACCCATGATTCACTCGTCAAAGGACCAGTTCTCAGTTCTGCAGCCCGGAAGTTGTTCATTTGCCCCCATTGTCTGATGGACTTTGGTCGGAAACAAGAGCTCAGTCGACACATCCGATGTGTGCATACAGTCGATATGCCATGGGTGTGCCCAGCCTGTCTCAAAGGATTTGGAAGGATTGATGCCTTGAGGTGCCATTTTTCCACCAAGAGGGCTCAAACCGAAGGTTGTCGATTCAAGCTCGGAGGGCTTCCCATTGCATCGTTGGTTTCACTTTCATCGGTCTCGTCTTGCCACAACGACTGATGTCCTGATGGTTCGACAAATACAGCACACCCAATACGAAACGGGCCACTGTGTGGAGCCAGAGTTGCCATTTTCCCGAATGCTGAATACACCCATCGCTCGATATTGCCGACGAGTGTCGGAGGGGACGGGCATGGTGTTTGCTTTTGGGGATGCCTCGTGGAAGCAAGGGAAGGAATACTTATCGAGTCCAATGAGACTCAGGCTCACCTCGTCACTTGAACGATTTCATCATCACCATAGCCGCCCAAGGCCAAGAGCACACGAGCGACTCGCTCGACCGACTGCTTTGATCTTGAGAAACGGTGCTTTGCACAGAGATGTCCAGAGGATCGAATGCATGCACCGCACTCTAACACTCCGTTTATTGTGGAACAAGCTGTCCTCTTGTATCCTTCAAATGAGAGATACGGAGCGCTCGCTTTGACAACTCTGCTGTAGAGTTCACACTTTGTACATGAGCATACAGGACACCCTTACGATCCCATATGTCAGCGTCGTAGGTATGGCTTGCAGCCAACAGAGCCAAATGCACTGAATCGATCGCTTTGGAAGCCTCCAAGGGAAGAATGCCTGTCGCTCCCCGGTCTCCACAATCGACATGCACTGGTGTCGGAGTGCCAGCGGCGAATGGCGCTCTTGGACACACTGAATATGGAGTCAACGCTTCTCGGGATATGGATGAGGGCGTATCACCGCATCACAGAATGATTATGGTCAGCGCGATGTTTTGAGGCAACAAAATATCAAGTCCATGGTCAAAAACCAAGGTGTCCCGTTTTTGTTGGATTGATTGTAAAAACAGTTACATCCACGAAACGCATTTTCTGCACAGACTGAGAACCAGTCTATTGCTGCAACTCCAAGTCCAGGCACAAGACGAAGGTCCTTGTGACCCCAGCAAACGAACATGGATACCCTTCGAATCTCCACCTTGTGCGCTGGGAACGCAGCACGGCTTGAAGAAGCTTCCGACAGCGAGACCAGAACCATCACTCATAACATTCATCCAAAAAACCTGCACCCATTCGGATCGAGCAGATCGACGCCGAGATCCGGACTCGGCGGCCCTGTCAGCGCTCAGTCCTGTCGTCGATCGCACGCACGCTCATTCGTCACTGCTTTCTTGTCGAGGTTTCGGCACTGCCGCTATCGACAAATATCAGTCCATTCGTTTGGTCTTCTTGAGGAGCCGACTTGGTCGTGGAATTAGGGATGTATATCGGACCCGCGCTGAACTGGATTTGCTCCTGGGTTGCGGCTCGACTGCGCTAACTACAGCAAGATCGAACAGGGGTGCGGCATCGTCTGGCAATGGTTCAAGCTCTTGCAGTGGCGAAAGTGAGTCTGTGGCTGTAGTTGTTATTGTGTATATATGCGGGAGGGAGAGATGTTGCGATGAAGTGACCCCCATCATTCGCGTGGAGAAATTGATTTTGTGCCGCAGGCAGTAGCGTTGCGATGATGACGAGGGGTTTGTAAGTCAGAAACAGTGAGATTGATGGCAACTGGGCCGGAAACAGCGAACATGGACACGGAGAGCATGTCCCGAGGCCCGGTTTGTGTGGATGCAGCAGCGGGGGCTGGTTGGCAGTGCCCAATCGAGCGGTTCTCACCTTCTGCATCGCAGTACTGAGCTTGAGCACCGAGTGGCTCAGACTCAGGCTCGAAGTCGAATTTGATGACAGACCCCAGAGCGTCCAGCGGCTCCGTGTTCAGTATGGTGGGAATGGTGGCGACATGCGCCTTGATCAGATCGTCAAAGTCGATTGTATCAAACTCGGGTTTGAAGACATCTGATCATCACGAATAGAGAGTTTTCGTCCAAATTAAAAACTGAAAGAAAGAATCTGCACACGACCCAGAGATGGATATCCAGCCTGGGCGGAAGGAAGTGAAGCAATCGGCCCGGCTTGGCACCCATGACCAGGCTTCGTGGCAACAAACATGATGGGGACGACATACCGAGGCACGAAGCGCTTGGAGGCTGATATTCGATCTCTGGCAGGTCGTCACTATCGAGGGCAAGGACCTCTGCTGATTCGGCCTGCACATTCTCGGCGGGAACAGCAATCTCCTTAGCGCGCAGCTCGGCAGGATCGACGGTGGGCTCAGCCTTGGCTTTCTTCTTCTTGGCGGAGGCCGAGCTCTGAAGAAAGGCCTTTCGCTTCTCGGATTTTTCATAGTCCTGGGTATTGACGTTGATGGGACGCAGCGGGGTTCCAGTGTTTCCTTTGGAGGTCTCGTCCAGGCCGGATGCGTAGCTCGACTTGAGCACCGAGTTGAGCAGCTTGATGTTTTCCTTGTGAGGCTTGAGTCCCGAGTTGGCGAGCTGCTGCTTCTGCTGGGTGTTGAACTTTGAGTTCAATGCTGGCCTGGCGACAGAGAGAGCATCTGATGCCGTGACGCAGCCGACGATAGACGCAGCCGATGATGAACGCAATGCACAATGCCACGAAGAGCCCAGAGAATGAGGGATCAAAAGACCGGAAAACAGCCTTAGGATGCTGGTGCAGGTGCACGGGCCCGCAGTGAGCACGCACAAGTGCTTGCAGCGTCTCACCTTTGAGCGCTGGATAGGGAAGCCGAGGAGTCTGGAAGGCCTGTTTTTGCAGCAGCGCCGACGATTTGGCGAGCTGCGCCGGGGTGTTTTCCTTTTCGCGACCAAGGCCGGGCTGGGGGCGGAACATGGCCAGAGGGCGGTCGACTCGGGCGTCGCAGATGCCAAACGAGCAGCGTGCTGGTCCTTTGGGAGTGGGGCGTGCGTTCGCTCTGACCGGCGATGGGCAAGGCGGATGAGATGGGCGAGCCGGACGAGCCGGATGAGATGATGGACGAGCCGGATGAGAGGGCGGGTTGAAGGTCGGCTGGCAAGTCCAATCCTGGCCCAAATGGCCAAATGTGCGCAGCACTGTACCACAGAAGCGCAGCACCCGCACATCCATGAAACCAGCGCCCGCCAAGTCCCATGATCGCTGCCCCGCCAAGTCCCATCGCCTTGCCCGCCCAAACTCCCTGCCTGCTGCAGTCTTTGCCCATCCAGACCGACCCCCATCTGTCGCGTGGGAGAGCGCATCAGCGTCCCGTCCGCTCGCACCTTCAGCCGCCAAAGCTACCTGACAGACTCGTCCTCCCCAGCTGTGCCAGAATTTCGCTTGCCGCTGATGGATCCGCTCAGCTCGGCTCTCGCCAAGATCAACGAGGAGGTGGAGGAGCTGGAGGCCTTTGCCGATGATTTCGGTACGCGCTCAAAAGTTCAGGCCGTGTCGTAGGCCTTGCCGTGGTGTCTCAGCGCGTGTTTTTTGCAGGGGTGTGCTCTGCTGGGCTCGTCCTTGTATGTTACCCTGGTTCTGCTGTGGTTAGTGTTGATGACGGCACTTCGGAGCGGCGACACGCCACCGGCATCTTTAACACCCAGACGTGTTTACCGCCGGTCTTAATCAGCCGCAAAGATGGACGCTATTCTGAAGGGAGACTTTAAGGACGAGTCGCTTGACGGCCTCGATCTCGCCGCCGAGATCGAGGTCGCGAATACAGAGCCCATCCAGGACCTCATCCAGAGACAGAAGGATCTCTTGACGCGCAAGGACTCGGGCAACTCCATTCCCTCGACGATTTCGAGCGGATTGGTGTCTCCGATGCCACCTTCCAGAGTGCAGAGCCAGAGCCAGAGCCAGATCTCTGTGGACATTAATCGGGCTGGATCATCTCCATCGCCGCCAATGCCGGCAAGCAATCGAACCGATGCTCTGGCTCATTCTCCAGAGATTCCGCTCATGCCGTCAGAGGACAAGATAACAGCAGGCGCCCCGCCAGAGATCAAGCTTCCACCAATCCCATTTGCGACGTGTGAACTTCGCCATGGCACGCAGCCATCCGAAAACCAGCCCCAGCCGTGCCCCAAGCCCGTCAAGAAACACGATGCCAACGACTACTCGCGCTTCGCGAAAATTGACGATGCCCAGAGCGACGATGAGCCAGACCCACGGGCTGCTCGTGTCAACGGCAAGGATTCCATCGGTACCCAGTCCAAGGAGCACAAGGGGCCATCTCAGAAAAAGAAAAAAAGCAACGTATCGAGGGAAAAGCTCTCTCGCGCAGTCAAGGACTACTGCGAGTCCATCAAGCTGCGAGGCAACAGCCTCTTCCACGCTGGAAAGTACATGGATGCTGTCGAAGAGTACACCACCGCCATATCCATCTACCACAATCCCCCTCGGGACCTGTTTCCGCCGCCGCCCGAAAACAGCGGCTCTCTCCTTGCCGAGCATCGCTGGCTGTACGAGTTGGCGCTTCCGTCCGTGCCTGTCGACCCAGCCCTTCTTACCAACCGGGCGCTATGCTGGATCCGTCTTGGCCGATTTGAAGAGGCCATCGACGACCTCTCTGCAGCAATCGAGCGGGACCCGACTTTGATCAAGGCCTACTGGAAGCGCTGCGAAGCCCTCCGACTCTCAGGCCGAGCCGATGAAGCGCTGGCGGATCTTGAACAGGTGGCCGAGCTGCTTGCACAGCACCAGCACGAGGCCGAGAAAGCGCCCCTCGGCAAGAAACCGGCACCTCTGGGCATCACCATCGACGATATCGACAGAACCAGGCGCTACATCAAGGAGATTCAGAGATTCACGTACAGCGGTGATCTAGGTCCCGAGCACGAGTCCAGCATCCGAACCATGCAGGGCTTGCTGCAGCATCTCGCCGAGCAGCTCAAGGACGACCCCGAGAGCGAGCGAGCAGCGGTGACGATTGAGTCCATCCGGAAGGTCGTTCAGTCCGAGCCGCTCTTCTGCGAGCATTTCCGCCTGGCCAACGGATTCAATCTCTTGCTCTCGCCTCCAGTGCTCTGCGTGGACTCGCTCCCCTTGATCATGCCCATCTTTGTGGACATTTGCCGCCATTCATTCAACAACCAGCGAATCCTGGGACTGTATATCGAGCCGCTTGTTCAGAGAGTGGCGCGCGCCCAGCAAGCTGAGACGACGGCACTGTTGATCCTCTTGCTTTCGCAGTGCTCGCAACAGCCCGATTTCGTCGATGCCCTCTATCGCATGAATGCTTCCTCGACGAGCCAATTTGGCGCACGCCTGATTCGACCGGACCAGTACGACAGCGACATGCTGGATGACTTTCCCGATATTCCCTACTACGGCGTCCGGCTGCTGACGCACCTGATTCGACATCGGCCCAACGGCCCCCATCTGATTCTCAACAAGTGGAAGGTGTCCGTCCCAGAGATCCTCGGAATGCTCGGTGGCTACATCCAGAGCGACGCGCTTGCTGTTATCGATCGAGACGACAGCGAAGCCGAGTCGGTGCACATGCTTCCCCATCCCGAGACCCTGGTCTCGGCTGTCTGCGAGTGCATTCATCAGATTGTCGAGCTCGACAAGTCGAGCCATGCGCAATCTGTGCACAAGCACGGGCAGGGTCTCGTGTACGGGGCTATGGCGGCAACCCAGAAAACGGCCTCGAGATACATCCAGACCCGCAAGGGCAAGGGCAAGGCCTTAACTGGCGAGCGCGATGCTGCCTTGGATCAACACATCATCCGCCACCACTTGGGCTGTCTCCTGACGACCGCATGCAACATCTTGACCACGTACAGTCAGGCGCTGCATGATGGCACCAAAAGTAGCGGGCTGGCCAACCAGCTAATCACGCTCTTGCCCACCGAGTTTCAGATGCCCTCGCTGTTCCTGCTGTCCAAGCTTCTGAGATTCAACCGCGACTCTGTGGGCAAGTGCCTCGACGGCTGGTGGGATGAGGTGGCAGACCACATTCAAGAAGCCATGGCCCAAGCCGCCACTTTGACAACCCACAACGACGCAGGGGGAGCTCTGTCTGGATATTCATCTGTTCGGGAAGAATCGGATCGCTACAGGAACGCAGCAGCACAGTTGTTGGCGGCCTGGCTGATGCTCGACTCACGAAATGCGGACCAGTGGATCGCAGGTGGAGGCGGTCGCTGGCTGGCGAGCTTGATTGTCCAAGAGGAAGATAGGCGCCGCAATTGGATGGAGAGACACGAGGAGCCGACGAACGATCTGTTTGTGGGAAACTTGGCTCTGTGTCTCGCAGAATGCACAAAGAAGGGTAAGCATAGAACGAGCGGCTCTCCGCCATTGGTGCGCAAGACTGTGAGGATATAAAGTGTGCAATCGCTTTGATCCCTCCTCGGATGGCTCAATATCGTGATCCTTTCCTTTGGATCTGCCGTCTCCAGCAAGCCACTGCGCCGAGTTTGCCAAGCACGAGATTGTCCGGAGCATGATTCATTTTCTGAGATTCAGCCAAAGCAATGCCGCAAAGAAGAATATGGCGATAGCATGCTCCAGACTCTGTGGATTCTCTGGTAAGCATGCCCGAGCATGGCCATGAGATGGTGGGGGAGCCTCGGCTGGGGATGATTTACTCCGGATCTATCCAGGGCTGCTCGGAAAGTGCCCGCAGCCTCGGGAACTGACCAGATGTCTGCTTGGGTCAACTGTGCTTACTCAGACGAGATCCGTGCGCAAGTGAGGAAGCTCGATGGCATGGAGCTGCTGCACAAATGCGCTTCACTCTGATCAAAGCGATGTCGATTGGACAGAAGCCGCTGCTTCCTTCCACCGCGACTGCGACTGCGGCCACGCGGGGAGAGTATTCGACTGCACCAAGGACAGTCACTTTCTGGCATCAGATGTCTGAAGCCTACTGAACTTCCATAGGCTCCAGTGAGCATGCCGTGCGATTGTTTTCCGTCCTGGTTGGCAATCTCTTGGTATTCGTTGGTTTGGAAAGCATAGTCTTGAATACACTCGGTCGATCCCTGTGGCGATGATCGACTGATATTGACATCTCGATGTGTGAGTGTGGTGCATCCACTCGATGTGTGAGTGTGGTGCATTCACTCGAGGGAGTGTGATGCATTCACTCGACCCTCTGGGCAGTTCCATGGTGTATTGATATCAAGATACTCGGCCTTCTTGAGTCCCTTGGCGTCGTGGCGAGTATGACAGGGGTGGGACAGAGGTGGGACGGACGCATCGGTGGCTGGCGTCGGTCTGTGTTCCGGTTTGGCTCGGCTCGAATACCCTTTTCTCGGACATCTTGCTCCACCTCCAAAAGACGCTTGCTCCATCTCCAAAGCAGCTCACTCCATCTCCAAAGCAGCTCACTCCCCCTCCCTCTGGCTGCTCCATGTCGACCTCCGCGGCTGGCGACAGCCCCTACCAATGCATCACCCACGGCCCCAAGCACGACCTGTTCATCTCATATAGAGTCGCCACCGAAGCCGCTACTGTCCAGGCTTTGAAGGAACTGTTCAACTCGGCCGCCCTCCGTCGATACAAAAAGCCCCTCACCATTTTCCACGATGTCGACTGTCTCAGCGATGCCGATGACTGGCGCGACGGTTTCATGAGTGCCCTTCCCAAGAGTGGGTCTGCTATCCTCCTCATCAGCCAGGGATCTATGAACATGATGAAGGATAGGGCCAAGAGTGGTCAAGACAATGTCGTCCTCGAAATCGAGAAGGCTCTCGAGCTCAAGGATGAAAACTCTAATCTGCCTGTCCTTCCCCTCGCAGTCGCCACCAAGGGGACAAAAGACGGTGTCGATGTCTATACTCCCTTCCAGCCTGATCCGATGTTCTTCAACGATCCTGCCTTTGGCTCTCTCAAAAAGATCATGTCTCGTTTGAGGGATATCAACGTGCGCTCCCTCGATCCCACGAAGCTATACATGCGAGTCTATTACCTCCTCACCCTAATCCGCCCTCTGCGGATCGAAAGTTGGACCAAGAGGGAACTCGACGAAAGGCACTTTTGCGACCCCAAGTTCTGGGTCGATCCTGCCCACCTCCAAACACTGTTGGAGAAGGTGACCCTGACCGGCCGTGCCATCATCTCGGGCACAGGTGGCATGGGCAAGTAGGTGCTGGCCCGCCAGTTCGTCCGCTACATGATGGATGACCTCACCGTGAGCAACGCCGCCGACTTGCAGGCCATGAGGAACGAGACCGTCACCGCCAATGCACAATATTCCGATGTCTTCTGGGTCAACTGCTCGACCGAGACGACAGCCCTCGAAGACCTGGGCCGCATTTTTCCTGGCATCAAGCCCAACAAGCTCAGAGAACATGCTGCAGAAACATTCAGCAGTTTGCCTGGCTATCTCCTGATCATCGACAATGTCGACGACATCAGCGTAGTCGACTTTATTTTTGACTACAACAAGCAGAAGGGATTCAGGGGCGACGTTGTTCTTGCAACTCGCCTGGCCTCGCTGCCCCTTGGCTCATTCCTCAAGTCGTTCAAGGCCAAAATCACTGGATACAAGCACGATCCACTCCGTCTCGGTGGCTGGGATGGCTCCACCGCGCGCAAGTACATCACATCGTCTTCGCCACTGATCGGCAACAAGCTTGCTTCGGACGAGGCCAAAAAGTCTCTCGACAACATCGTCTCCAAGGCCAACGGGTGTCCTCTTGTCATCGAGATAGTCGCGGCGTATCTCGAGAGCCACGACACTGCTCTCTCGGTACTCGGGGAGGCGTTTGCAAAGGCCCAGCAAGATCAGAGTGAGGACGACAAAGTCCGGCTGTCGCTCGAGACGGTTGTAGATCTGTCCCTTGACTCGCTGATGAAGCGCGGAATCGAAGGAGTCGAGGCAATCCGGCTGTTTGGCGCTCTCAGTCTGGTGGCGCCGACGGACATTCAGCTCAACCTCATTCAGACGATCGCTCAAAAGCTGGAGCTCAAGACTGATGGTGAGCAAATGTGCAACGTGGGTGGATGTGGTCCGAGGGACCCCCTGCTTGCACCCAACGCTGATAAATTATTCACGCTGACGGAATTTCGATGGCCCACACATGATCCTGACTATTCTGAAATCACAACTACGATCCACACGATACCACTGCCAACTCCCTCTGTCTAGCCGCCCGCCTGATCGACCTGGTCACCCAGAGCGGTCTTTTGCGAATCGAAGCCAAGAGTCGGTATTCAACCCACTCTCTTACCCAGCAAATCGCTCGGGAATACATCAAGACGCACAACGAGCTGGGAGCCGAGTCTATCGAAGACCTTACCGGTGAAGCGCTGCTGCTGCTCACGGAATCGCTCGGTTTGGAGACCCTCCAGTACTTTGAACACTTGGAGCAGCTCGCCATCAAGGTTGTCCCGGATCGATACACCAAGGAGACGCACGTCTTCTTGGAGAGCCGAGTCGGAGAGCTCGCCCAGAAGAATGGATCCTTGCGGGTGGCGATTCAGACCCTCGAGAGCAACCTCAAGCGGACGATCGAGTTCCGTGGCACCGAGCAGCACATTGATATCATCCACATCCTGAGTTTCCTGGCCGATGCCCGAGGTCAGATAGAGAACCTTGATGGCGCCGAGGAGGCCTTCAATCGAGCTGTGGCGATGGCAGATGCAACAGATGGGCTCGGCGACGATCTGCAAACCGCGCTCACCCTCAGACACTTGGGCTCGGTGGCCTTCCAACGGGGCAAGCACGACAAAGCCGCGGAGCTGCTCCAGCAGGCTCTCGATCGGCAGATCAAGATCCGTGGCTCCAGGGCGCATCCAGACGTTGCTGATACCCTCGATTGCATCGGAAACGTCAAGAAAGATCAGGGAAAGTGCGACGAGGCCGAGAAGCTGCATCGAGAGGCCGTGGACATCAGAGCTAAATCGCTCGACACGCTCGACCATCCCGAAGCCGCCCCGGCCCCCGGCGCTGCCTTGTCGAAAGGCGACTACGATGCCATGTCCAATTACTTCCAAAAGTCGCTCGAGCTCCAAAAGGATTTGCACCCCTCGCCACACCATCCTTCGATCGCCACCTCCCTCGAGTTCCTTGACAAGATAACCAAATCGCAAGGACGGTATAAAGATGCGCCCAACCTTTACAAACGGACTGAGGACATTGGCGGAGCAGTCCGCGACCCGCACGAGAACATTGATGTCGCCACCATTGCCACCCGTCTTGGTCAGGTTGCCAGCGCACAGAAGGACTTTAACGCCGCCGAAAGGTACTATCAAGAGGCTGTGGACATCAGAGCCAAGTCATATGGCACGCGTGTCCATCCCGAAGTCGCCACCGCCATCGACAAGCTCGGGGACGCCGCCTTGTCGAAAGGCGACTACGAGGCCGCCGTCAAGTACTTCCAAGAGTCGCTCGATATCAAAACCCAAGTCTACGACTCGCACGAGCACGGCGAGATCCGAGTAGCTCTCCAGCATCTTTCCCAGGCAGCCGCGTCTTTGGGTGACTACGAGACCGTGCTCAAATGCAACAAAGAGTTGGCTGACCGTGAAGGAAAGATCAACGATTCAAAGAAGAGCCCCTTGATCGCTGTGGTGCCCGTTGCGGTACAAGCGAGCGCCATCGAGTCGGACGACCAGGACACCAACGTGAAGGATCTCCAAGAGATGCTCAAGAACGAAATCAAGATCCACGGGACGAAATGGCACAAATCGGTCGCCCAGATCAACATCAGGCTGGGAAACGCCTCTTATCACCAAGGACAGTACGAGGCCGCTCACCAGTACTTCCAGGAGGCGCTCAACATCGTGACCAGGATAACCGGGCGAGAAGATCATCCTGACACCAATGAGATTCTCGCGAAAATATCTTTGGTGAACGAAATGCTACCGTCTGACGAGTGGGAGGACGACGAAGAACAGCCGGCTCGTTAAGCACCGACTGGGACACTGGTCATCGTTCAAGCGCCATTTGGCCCCTATGCTTTCGCAGCCGCCAGGTCTGCGCTCGAAGCCAGAGCGGACAAGAATGATAAAGATTGCTCTGCCATCGTCCCAGCTCTCTCCGCCAGATCCGCAGCCTCCAACACATCCCACGCGATCGATCCCGAGTTTGCGTCAACGACGGCGATCAGAAATACATATTTGACAATCCGATACGCTACGACATCATAGGCCGACATCGCAGCCTGGTCGATCCAGCAGCCGCAGGCTCACAGATCTGCTTGGGTAGGGGATTGCGTCAGCTGCGACTGCGATCCATCGACAGCCAGTCTCCTGCTCGGCCAAGGACTGAGACGGCTGCAGAGGAGCGAAAGTAAGCGGTCCCTCGAATGGCGGTGTCGCAACCATCGAGCAGATCTGTGGCTAGCAGTCCCTGTCGGTCACCATGCGTCTTTGAGATCAAGATGGGTCAGCGGAGACCTGAAAACGAAGCTGTCGCTCACTGAGAAGCTGCCTCTGCTCCGAGCTGATCGTTTCCGACGGGGGCGGGCTTGGAGGATGCGACGTTAGCGCCATAGGGCCCACGCATCCGCTTTCGGGGGTCGACCTGCCAAAAGTGCATGTGAGGCGGGAAAGGTCAGTCGATCGAGCGCAGCGACAGGGTATCGTATCGGGTGTGTCGCAGCGTGAAGCGCATTGTGTGTTTGCCCATGCATCCTGATCGGCATGTGGGTGTTTGACGAGGGTCCATCAAGTTCCAGCCGCAAGCCTGTTGGCGGATCATCTTCTGATTCTGTCCAGTGTCTCGTTCAGCACCATCATGCTCGACACCTCGCTCATGTTGGCAAGCAGCCGATAGGGACGGGTCCGGTGACTGCGGCGACAGAGCACATCGATACCTACGGTGCTGTGTTTGCAGTCCAGGTAGATCTGCTGGGCAAGCCGGCATTTTCTCGGCACAGAGTCGTCGTATTCCTTCAGGAGACATTCCTTGACCGAATGGCGCTGGACCAGGACGCAGTCGCTCTCGAGAAGACAGCTGACGAGATCATCGAAGAAGGCTTTGCAGCTGGGCATGGTATCGGCGTGGGTGCTGGGCAGCGGCGCTGTATTGTCGGAGTTTGCTGTTGGCTGGATTGTGCAGCACCTGGGTCAGAGTCGCGGCCTGGCTGCGTTGGCTGCTGATGGTGATGGATCTTGCGAATAACAAAACCGCAGGACGATTCTGCACCAGCATGAAGCGAGAGGGAGGCGAGGATCTCCCTTGCTCTCGGCGAGAGGGCCGAGACGGTGCGCAGCCGGCACAACTCCAAGCACAGGGCACCAGAACGCAACGAGAGCACACCAGCAGAGCGCAAACCAAATGAAACGAATTGGACTGGATTGGACTGAATTGGACTGGATTGGACTGGATTGGACTGGATTGGACTGGATTGAACTGGATTGGACTGGATTGGACTGACTTGAAACGAAATGAGCCGATTCCCAGCGGGCGAGAAATCGCCATTCATCCGCTTGACATGGCGAGGGAGGGAGAGCCACGGCTTGGACATACTCCCATGGGCTCTGAATGCGGGGCGGGACAGGCCCGAACCCGCACGGTTGCATGGATGGCATTGCGGGGTCATGGTCATGACTGAGTGTTGCCCGTGGGCACCAGCCGGGCAGCGCAGGCGGTTGATGCAGAAAATCGCAAGAGTGGCGACCACAAAAACGCAAGATCGACATGGACGCGACCGACGCGAGCGCCGATGATGGACTGCAGCTTCATCGACAACCCGCCGTGGCCCGGGATGGACCGGCGGCTGGAGGAAGCAGCGGACTCGGGCGATATGATTTGGAGATGTGCTCCAGCGACCTGCTCCGGCGACGTGCTTGGGCACTCCTGGGACGAGGGTCCGTGGGAACATCGGGTGCCAGGACGAAGATCGAGGACCAGAGCCGCGTTCGGCGCCACCGGGCACAGCCCACACAGCCGACGCGTCGGCGCGGATTGGCCGGCGGGGCGGGTCACGCGAACTGTGCTTTTTTGGGCAGACCGCGCCGCGCGGGCCTTGTCGTCCAAACGCGGCGGAGAGGCAGCGCGCACCCGCGCGCATGCGCGTTGCCGCCCTTGCGGAGCCCGAGCGCCGGCGTGCCCGTGGCTGGCGCTGCCACAAACGGAAAGGCAATCGACGTGTGCGGTGCCAGTTCAACTGTGTGTGTGGTGCTGGCTCGACTGTGTGTGTAGTGCTGGCTCGACTGTGTGTGTAGTGCTGGCTCGACTGAATGCGCGTATCTTCTATGGCACATCGAAAGCGAGCGCCCAACAATCGCACATGTGCCGTCAAGCACACGGCGAGTGCGCAATCGCGACTCGGTCTGCGCTGTGCATCAATGTCGACTGGTGCTGTGCAGGCCGCCGAGTGCACGCCGCCAATTGGTCGGGCTTGTTCCGCGTCGCCTTTCGTCGTCACGTTGGCCGCGTCTGGCTGTGGCCATTTCGCGCAACTCTGAGCATCACCCGTATCCGTTGTGAGGGCATTGGCTGCAAAGTGGGTCGCCGTCAAAATCGTTGAGCCGTTAGTATGCATCTGTGGATGTGTTGTTCCAAGCGTGTCGCCAACGAGCATGTCGATATCTGGATATATCTGGATATATCTGGATATCAATGCCCCCTTTGCGAGCTTGATCAAGTCCTCGCCGCCTCCATCCGCTGGATCTCTGGATCTTGCCTTGGCGCGCTTCGCTTGCTTGCTCCAGCCACTGCCGCACAAGCTGCCTCTGCTGCTGCCTCTGCTGCTGCCACCCACACGTTCCCGTCCACAAGCCGGCGCTGTCCTACTGGCCAGCCGCGATAAGGAGCGCCGGCCTTTGTGGTCGTTGCTGTTTGCGGCTGCCTTGCCCCGTCGCCGCCCAGCCAACACCACAGCGCCCACTGTGCTGCCGAGGCTCCAATCCCTGACGGCCTCGTCGGCCTCGTTTCCAGCGTCCGTTCGTTTAAAGCCCTCTGCCGTGGCCTCCACCCGCCTCCGTCGTCTCCGCCTTTCCTTTGGGAACCTGCTCCCCTCATCCCTCTCCCTCCATCGCTCGCTGTTCTTCCCATTCCCCCTCCAGCTCAGGTTCTCCAAAGAGGCTTCTCTTGCTCTCCGTCCACATGCTCGCCAGATCCGTCGCCGCCTTTGCGCTTGCCGCCGCCTGGGGCTCACTCCAGGCCAATGCCCAGACCAGCCCCCAGTGTGTTTCTCTCGCAACCGCCGATCCATGCAAGGAGTTTGCGGGTAAGTGGCATGTTCGGTGCCAAACTGTCTCTCTGGCCAGCAGCGGTTGGCGGACCGCGGCCTGTTGGCCAGGGCTGCATATGTGCCTGCCCGAAAGCCATCTGTCTCCCGCAGCCCCTGCCTGTCTCCCACTTGCCTCCACTCGGTCGCCAATATCGAGATTGGGCGATTCATCGCTTGGAATAAGCCTGACCCTGTTTTATGCCACTCTGGTCGCCACTCCCTTCGCCTTTGCCCCACTCTCTCTGTAAACCGCCGTCCCGCACCGTTCCCCGATTCCAGCCGACTCGGTTGTCGTCCCCAACGCCATGGGCTACACCGACCTCAGCAGCTTCAACAGTCTCACATCCAACTGGCTTGCAAATGCCCCGGTTCGCTACCAGTGCCCAACCTTCAACTACCACATCGTTCCTTATTTCACCTCGGTTCGCTGTGGCCTCGAGGTCGACCGTGCCACTCAGACGACCTCCACCACCATCAAGTGCAACGGCAATGCTGCCCCTGCTCAGATTTGCGCTTCATCTGTCAAGGCCATGATTGCTGGCATCAATCAGGCCTTTGCTGCCTGCCCTGCCTGGCCCGACAGCAGCACCAATCTGCGTACCCAAGACATGAATGAGTATCAGACCTTGTTGGGCGATGTCACCGATAGCCCCGGATGCATCTCGGCTATCTCCTACGAACAATACTGCGGTAGGCATCGCCATCTGCATACACTCGCCGCCAACCTGTCTTTTAGGCGATATATCACTAATGGAATGTGCACCCTCTGTCCGGTCCCAGGCTACTTCTACCTTACCGATGCCCAGGCCTACTGCGCCCAGACCACCACCGATCCCTGCTGCAAGGCTGCGAACATGGGCGGCAACAATGCCACCTCCGCCGCCGCCGCTGCCACATCAGCGACCCCCAAGATCTCGGTTGCTGCCGCCACCACCTCAAAGCCCAGCGCTGTGTCCACTTCGGCCGCGACCGACTCGTCCAGCTCCAGCTCCAGCACCAGTCTGTTCTCTAGCCCGGCCGTCATTGGCGGCATCGCTGGTGGTGGTGCCCTTCTTCTTGGTGGCATCGTTGCCGCCGTGATCGTTATGCGCCGCAGAAAGGCCAACCAGCAGGATAGCTATGACGACTACAACGGCGGCAACAGCTATGACAACCGCCAGACCTTTGCCTACGGTGACGCCAACAACGCTGCTCCCCAGACCATGTACGGAGGCAACGACAAGTCCATGTACGGTGGCCCGCAGACCATGTACGACGGACCCCAGACCATGTATGGCGGCAACGATCAATCTATGTATGGCGGCCCGCAGACCATGTATGGTGGAAACGACAAGTCTATGTACGGCGGCCCGCAGACCATGTACGACGGTCCTGATGCCGGCCAGGTCTCGGAGACCATGGAGGTTATCTACAATTACACCGCCAACCTGTCCGACGAGATCCAACTGAGTACGTAGCCACACCTGTCCCATCGTAGCGCGAAGTGCCATCGTTTGTTACGCTTCCAGTCTGCACCATCACATGCGCCCCTCTAACCGCGAATCTTCACTTCCCAATCGCGCCCCGATTTGCTTTCAGACATTGGCGATACCATCATTGTCAAGTGCAAGTTCGATGACGGCTGGGCCTTTGGATTCAACGTCAGCACCAGTCAGGAGGGCTCGTTCCCGCTGGCCTGCGTCGATGTTCCCAACGGCGGCAGCGGTGCCCCGCGAAAGAACGAGGGAATCCGCCAGCGTGCCTCGTCGCTGTACATGCCCGCCAACTAGATTAGACAGCTTCCCACAGTCCCTTCTTGCGCCCTGGCCACCATCACCGACCCCTCTCGTTCCCTGTTCGAGATCCCTCCACGACCGCTCACGACCACTCACGACCACGACCACGACCACGACCACGACCACGACCACGACCACGACCACGACCACGACCACGACCACGACCACGACCACGACCACGACCACGACCACGACCACGACCATGACCACGATCCCGTCACCGGACTGTCTGTGATCCCAATCTTTGCCGAGCAAATGTGCACTTTATTCCACGTCCACTCACCCACCCCATGTGCATATTCTCTGGCCGGACGGGACAAACATGATTATCCTGCCAGTCAACTCGCTCCCCGACTGCTTTGCATTTTGGCGGAGGAGAGTTGCGTCTTGGCCCTCACTCTCCCTCATCCAGTCCCTGCCGGATTTTGACTTGCATTTTGTGATTTGCTTTCGTTTTCTTTTGTGCTCTATTTCGCCCTCGGTGGCCACTGTCCTCGGTGCTGCTCCGTTTTGGAACACGCGAAACGGCTTCGTCCATGATGGCAAGCAATGCATCACCTTTATCAAATCAAAGGAGGGGAGGGGCTCCGTTCTGCAGATCATCCATCCGATCAAAGTGTTCGATCGCGAGCACTCCAATCCCTCGACTCCTCGTTCATTCGGCCGGCAATAGTGTGGTGTTTGGCAATGAATCGTGTTGGTTCTTTGCCGTTTCTTGAGAATGGCGGCTCTTGTGGGGTCATCAGCACAAACGAGAGTGAGGGTGGCAGCAACAAACCAGGGCCATAGGCGAATGTCACCGATGAGCATCGCAGATGAATGCACGACCCGCTTCTGCACATATATATTGGCTCTGAATGATGCTGTCTGCATCGCAGCTGATCCCGGCTGAGACCGCGGCCGTCAACCTCCCGTTTGGACATCCCATGAACGCATGAATCAAGGCAGGCGGGGGGATGGCTTGGGCTGTCGTCATTTGCCCCCTGAGACCAAACCGGCAACCACCTTGCGCTTGTACATGTCCCAGTTCCGCTTCTCCAAAAACACGTCCTGCAACCGCTGTACTGGTACGATGTAGCTCTCGCGATCCATCAGGACCGACTTGACCATCTCGTTTGACGCCAGACGCACATAGTCGACCCGAGACATCACAGCGATTTCGCACTTGGTATTTGCGACTATGGAATAGTACGAGCCCAGGGCCTGGTCGTCCGGATCCTCGTAGGTAAGCCGGGCGATGAGCTCAAGCTTGTTGATGTTGCGCTCCTCGTCCGAGAGGGCCATCTGAATACTGCTCTCTTGGTTGCTGTAGTGTTTGTATCGCGGGAACTCTGGGTAGAGGGAGCCCGGGGTCAATTCCATCGCACACAGCATTTGCTCGACCACTTCGTCTGTCTCCTCCAGAGGCATGCCATCCGTGTATGCCACCAGGGAGTACTTTTTGCCGCCGCCGATGATCGTCCCGGTCTCGCGCTTCACAAACTTGACTTTCTTCAGGGCTCGGCAGCTGCCCTTGAGGATCCAGTGGACGCATGCCGACTGCGCCCCTTCGACAATCATGATCTCGCGGGCCTCGTACTGCATGATCTGGCAGGCCTGCACCAGCTTCTGGGTCACGGCTAGATTGCTTGA